>NC_091989.1:81826402-81983902 GCF_044704955.1 Pristiophorus japonicus | reverse complement strand
CTTGCACTCTCTCCCTCTCCCTCTCTCTCACACTCCATCTCACTCACACAATCCCTCACTCTCTCTCCCTCTCCCAATCTCTCTCCCTTACTCTCTCTCACTCTCCCTCTCCCTCGCTCTGTCTCTCTCGCTCTTTCTCTTCCACTGTCTCTCACCCTCTCTCTCTCCCTCTCCCCCTCTCCCTCACTCTCCCTCTCTCTCACTGTCTCTCTCTCATTCTCGCTCTCTCTATCTCTCACTTTACCACTCGCTCTCTGTCTCACTTTCCCTCTCTCACTCACCCTCTACTCTGTCTCCCTCTCTCTCCCCCTCTCTCTCGCTCTCTCTTACCTATTCTACACTCCCTCTCTCTCTCTTGCTCTCTTACTCACCCCACACTCTCTCCCTCAATCTCCCACTCTCTCACTCTCTATCACTCTCACTCTCCCTCTCTCCCTCTCTCTTTCTCTCATTCTGCCACTCTCTCTCCCACTCACTCTCTCCCTCTTCCCGTCTCTCTCCCTCCCCCTCTCCCTCCCCCTCTCTCTCTCATTGTCCCCCTCATTCTACCTCTCTCTCTCTTCCTCTCTCTTTCTCTGTCTTACACATCCCACACACTCACTCTCCCACTCTCTCTCACTCTCCCACTCTCTCTCACTCTCCCCCTCTCTTTCTCCCTCCCTCCCTCTCTCACTCCCCCACTCTGTCACTTTCACCCTCTCCCTCTCTCTCACTCTCCCAATGCCTCACTCTCTCTTTCTCTTTCTCTTTCTCTCTCTCCCTCTCCCTCTCACTCTGCCACTCTCTCACTCACTTTTACACTCTCTCTCACTCTCCAGCTGAGGTTCCAGCTATTTACAATATAAATGATTTGGATGATGAATGGTCATCTGCTGTGAAGGCACATTGGGGGTGCGAGGGAAGATGTAAAAATCAGTCAAGGGACTAGTAAGCTGAACATGTGTATAGCCTCTCTAGGAGCAGGGGTGTAGTAAAGGGGATGGACACCCCTCGTACAGTAAGGTTTGACCCAGAGAACAGTTGTGTGCGGAGATTGGGGCACCAGCTAGCTAATACACTCGGGAATGGAATGTCCTGGGGGCCATTATGCCCACAACAGAATATGGAATATGTGGTTCCCCGGGTGGGGAGAGGAGAGACAAGCCACGGCATTGATCAGCTTTGTATACTTCCGGAATCTGATAGTACAGGGGTTAGTTCTAGCACCCCAGGAAAAAGTAAACATTTTTTGGTAGAAATGAAATATATACGTGATGATGCAGGAGCTGCCCTTTGGCCCTGATTACTGTTGAGATTGTAGCACTGTAGGTTGGAAGTGGGGGTACAGCTGGAGTTGACCCTCTTTCAGTAGAGCTGGGGAGGCTTTCCATATTTCGATCAGGTTTTAAAATAGTGAAATGTTGAACACAAGTAACGGGAAGGTCGTGATTGAGGATGCTGCAAAAAGTCACAAGCCCAAATATTTCTGTTTCGTGATACTGACTTAGTTAAATCGTCCTTATATAAAAGTTGAAAGCAGTGCTGCTTAGAGTGAAAGAGTTTGTCTTCTGGGAGAACAGAATCCTACAGCTGATCTTGGTGTTGCTGTAAGATTTTTATACAGAGCAGAACCGTGATCTCTTGTTTCTGGCGGCTACTGGTGAGGTTCTGAGACATTGAAGTGATGGTTTCCCCATTTGGTTTTATTTTCAAATGATCTCTGGTACATAAAAACATAAGACAAAGTAGTATGCCACTTGGCCCCTCTAGCCTGCTCTGCCATTCAATAAGATCATGGCTGGTCTCATCTTATCTTGGGCTCAGCTCCACTTCCCTGCCCCCTCCCCATAACCCTTAACTCCCTTATTGCTCAAATCTGTCTAGTTCCACCTTAAATATATTCAATGACCAGTCTCCACAGCTCTCTGGGGCAGAGAATTCCATAGAAGAAATTCCTTCTCATTTCAATTTTAAATGGGCGAACCCTTCTTCTGAAACTATACCCCCTCGTTCTAGATTCCCGCACAAGGCATCTAACTTGTCGTGCCTCCTTAGTGTTTCAATAAGAGCATCTCATTCTTCTAAACTCCATTGAGTATAGGCCCAACCTAGTCAACCTTTCTTCATGTGTTGGGGTAAAAAGAAGGCTTCTCTTCAAGGTGTATTCCCTGAAATAAGGAATCGACACCTGCTCTTTTAACGACCACAGAATCAAACAGATGAAATCTTGGATTCACTTTTACGATTTTTCTTCAAACATATGCAGTGGAAGCATCCCAGTCTTGGCCGCCTAAGAAGAAAGGATCTTCCCCGAGTAATGGTTCTACACACAGTTATACATTTTCCGAGGTGTGCGACCCTCGTGCAAAGCCTTCTACAGCCACCGGTTGGCCTACAGCTTATCAGCAGAGCTAAATTGATTCGTTAACACTGATCAGAAGAACTGCTGTTAGCCTGTCAGAAATGTAACCGACATAAGAGGCATGCCATAGCACAAGCAATAGCCAAAACATTGGATAAAGGGAATAAAGACAGTCTGGCAGAAAGGACTTGTCTTGTATAACCTTGATGGTTTGTTCCACAGAATCTTCATATCTGTTCAGCTCATGATGAGCTTACCTCAGTCTGTTGGAATGTTGTTCTGCAGGGTTTAAAGATAAACGCATGAGCTACACCCTTTAATGTGATTTTGTTCCATACCCTTATTTTGTTTTTAAATATGCTTTATACCCCCTTACAATCTCCCATTATAGCCATTGGCACTATGCCCAAACCAGGCCATTTCCCAGTTAATTCCTCGTGGGTGAGTCCCAGGTTTGTCCCTACTTCCTGAACTGCAGGACTCACCTATTGGCTTTCCAATCAAGGTTATATAAGATAAGTCCTTTCTGCTGGACTGTCTATATTCCCTTTATCCAATGTTTTGGCTATTGATTGTGATATGGCATGCATCTTATGTCGCTAACATTTCTGACAGGCTAACAGCAAGATTACCAATACTACGCCTTGCACAACAATCAGTACATGTGATATTATCTGTACCATGGATGTACTTGCACATTGAGTCCAGCATTCCAAAACTTCATGTACCAAGGCTGACTAGCCAACAACCCCACAGTATCCTTTTGCAGTTTGTCTATTTCTTCCATCAGGACTATATGCTTTAGTCTTTGCCTCGAATATGCAGTTTGTTCTTTTAGCTCGGGTATTAGTTCTCCTTGCGGCCCCATTGTCTTCTCGTCCTTCTCGGATAGTGTCTGTCATTGTCCCATTGATGGTTTCTTCTTTCAGTTCAGGGTTTATAATGTACCCGTTTAGATAAGTCAAGCAGAGTAAAGCAGAAGTCAGTATTCATGATGGTGCAGGGGGTAACCCTTCCCTTAGTCGTAAGTCATGTTAGTTGCCGTGGTGCTCATACACTATTCCCCATTTCCTCATGGAACAGCAGTTGTTTCATAGTCCATGGTCAGTGGTGTGATACTTGATGAGCACCCATCAATTCAGCCATATCCACAGTCGTCTTTGGTCATTCGTGGTGGATCTCTACTATAAAAATAATCAAGTTGTTTTATGTTGTCATCTATGTTAAGACTCTTCTTACTGTTCTCTAATCACATATCTGGATAGGTCATGGTAACGCACGTGAGTTTAATTTCTTATTGCCCCTATATTTCTGTCTGGTATAGGGGATCTCCCTTTGTTGCATCATGCTGAGGTTTCGTACTATCAATACCAATTATATTTAAATGTCCAATTACACATCTGACCTTTGGGACCCAAGCATGATTGTTCCTCCGCACCCACAGGCATGAGTCATGTTTTTGTCCAATGTCCAGTTGATAAATACATCGTGTTATCCAATCCGGCACCTTTCCATTTTGGAGTTACTCTAGGCTATGTTGTACTCCACTGTTTCCCTCTGTATTCTCCTGCTCATGTTTCTTCACTTTGTTTATCAAATTTATGGTTCTGGCATGGTCTCAATATGTAGGCCACTTGTAACAATTCCCTCTCTGTGCCACTACCCAGTTATGCCTGTACCCTTTCATTATCCTCATCCCTATCCAACAATCCCTGTAAGGTTTGGGTTAGGGAGTCAAGCTGATCATCTATCATGTGCTGATCTATAGTGTTTACCATTGCAACTCCTGCCGCGTATCCTGCGCCTGACATTTCTAGTATCCCTCTTTTCACGTTAAACTTCATGGTGTTTGATTCAGGGCCTTCAAGTGCTCGCAGGGTCAGGTTTTTATACAGACTTATGGTCTCCGATCCACAGAAGCTGGGGATGATTATATAGATGTTTAGGAACACTAATTATTCACTGATGTACCCCAAAGTGTATCTTATTCTTTGGGGACCTGGTAGTGCTCACGGTTGCTAGAGTGGTTGCTGGGGCTGTGGTGGTGGATCTATCTCGGACTGACCCTCCAACACCATTTATAGGCATCTGCACACTGGGAGGGCTGGCACATTTTCCACTCACCCTCCCCTTGTTGGGTTACTCTGGAGAATTGAGTGAAAGCTGGAGCGCACCTTATCTGCACCCCTCTTTCCTGAGTGTAGGCTCCTTGTCCCCCTTTTTAGTACAAAACACAACGCGGTCTTCACTTATTACTGGTCTATCCCCATTATCGATCCGATGTTGTCTTATGCCCATTAATCTGACACTGCAATTTAAGTCCACTGTTGCTCCGACCATCACCGTGAGCGTTCCTTTATCACAACTAATGTCGCCCAAGTCCCTGTAATACAGGCCTTGCTGTCCCTCAGCTGATTATTCTCTGTGAGGAGGCGTTACTGCATATTGTTCCCATGAGAACCAGAAT
Organism: Pristiophorus japonicus; assembly: GCF_044704955.1. NCBI lineage: Eukaryota > Metazoa > Chordata > Chondrichthyes > Pristiophoridae > Pristiophorus > Pristiophorus japonicus. The sequence goes on along the minus strand of NC_091989.1, from coordinate 81,979,094 downwards.
AATATTTCCTGGTCATCACCGGTTAGTTAGTGGCTGTCTTTTCAACTGGGTTCAGTGTTTCCATTTGCCCCCGAAAACTGCATGCGCACGTGTCACTTACCATTATTACCTGATAGGGGCCAGTCCATTTTGGTGAGAACCTGGGCTTATCTTCAGGTACTTAGACCTTCTGTTTCTTAGTATCATTCTCCAAGTCCTTGATTACTTGCTGATCTCTAGCCTGTGCTTTTAGGTCATGTAACTGCTTAGAGTTCCATCACAAATCTCCGTATCCTGTCTTTATATGGTCCTAAGTCCTCACTCTCTGTATCCAAGGCTTCTGGCAGTCTCATAGCTCTTCCGGTCATCAGTTCAAAGGGCGTCAGTCCTGTAGTCCAACTAGGGGTTGCCCTTAATTTCATCAGTATTCGGGGTAACACGTCTACTCACCCCCTTCCTGTCTCTTCGATTGCCTTGGCTAGTGCTGTCTTTAAGGTTCTATTCATTCATTCCACTAATCCGGATGACTCCGGGTGGTATGGGATATGGAATTTCTGTCTAATTCCTAGTATCACACAGGCCTGTTTCATCACCTTCCTTGTAAAGTGTGTACCTTGATCTGAGTCCAACTGTAGTGGTGTTTCCCCCTCTGGATACATGTCATTTAAGAAACGTGCCTGCCAGCGTCCCTCACCAGCAATGTAGGGTCGGCAGTATGGGGAATACCATTGCAGGGGATTAAGAGTCTAAAATAATTGGACACCCCCATAATCTCCAGAAGAACTCCACATGGAGGTTGGACATAGACCATATTTAATTCTGGGGATTCCAATCTAGCACAGATCCAAGATTGTTTGGTTCCCACTGTACAGATTGATAGTTTCCCAGGCGCAAAATATATTCGCCTCACCAATGTCATTTATAAATTGAAACCCCAGCCCAACGTTGAGAAGGTCTTGTTTTCGATTGGTATCATCACAGGCAGTCCCTCGAAGTGCGGATGACTTGCTTCCATGCCAAAAAAGGATGAGTTCACAGGTGTTTCAATGAAGGACATAATATTCCAGATCTTGAACTGCATCCTGAAGGGTGGAAGATGCTTGTGCGTGGATTTTTTTAACGTGGGGTGACCGTTGCACACCAGCAACCACATGGGCTTGACAGAGCTAGGTCTTGGTCCAGTCGCAAGGATTATCCAAGGCGACTGGAGACCTGTTCTGCTGCACGGACCAAGTGCGCACACATATCGCAGTGTGGGCTGGCCCGTGCTGCCTCTGGGCACCTGGCCCCAATCACATCCTTCTACAGTCTCTCGCCGTTCCTTGGCCCTGACCTCACCGCTTCTGCTGTATCTGCCCACGCTCCAATCACTGACCTGGTCCTTGATGACGTCACTCTTGGTTAATATAAACAACTGATCGCAGTAGACTCCATTCGCCACTAAACAGCGAGGGATAATACTGAAAACGCATTACCCAAGGCACGTATCTGGATGGCAGAGATTAATTATAGTACAGTCATTCAACGGCAGAAAATCACAATCGAAGGCATGAATAAATACATTGCAGCTACAACACACATCCCAGAACTACCCTGACAGCAGTTTCAGGTGGATACAGATCTAGTCCATTGGATACACACCACAGCACAGAACATAAAACATTAGATGAATCATTTAAACTGAAAGATGGAAGGCATTCTTCTGGAGACTATGGGGATATCCAATTAGTTTAGACTCTTAGTCTCCTGCAATGGTGTCCCCCACACTGCCTACCTCTGGTCACGCAACACAAGGGTTGCCAGATGATCCATATTTTTTTGTTTATCTAAAATGTTTCTTGCTCGGGTGATGCACCAGGGTGTCTTGGGTTGCAAGAAGGTATGTGAACTGTTTCAGGGTCCGTGTCAATTGATGTGTCTGACATTGTTGGTGAGGGATGCTGGCAGAGATGTTTGTTAAATGACATGTATCCAGAGGCACTAAGTTGTCCTCCCTGGACGGTAAGGGTAGTCATAGGGTGAGGTCTCACTGTTGTCACTAGGGATTGCTGTCTATTGCTCCTTGGGAGGTATGGCCCTTTTCTATGTGGGAGCTTATCCTGCGCTTGTGTGGATTGCCTCAACGTTGTTGTGGGTCTCGGGGATTTTTTTTTAAAGAGGGTGGATCCTCTGTGATGGAAGGGTCCTGTGTGGCCCAGGTCTGAGTTTTTCGAATGGTAGCCTGGTGTAGTTGTGTGTCCAGTACAATAGCATGTGTTGAACATGTATGGGAATTTCAGTGTCTCCCGTTCGACTTCCCTAGCCTGTGACTGTACTTTAGTAAATCCTGTGTATGTAGATCCGCATGTCTGGTGTGTATGTAGGTCCGGTGTTAGGGTCAGTATGTGTTACCTGACTTCCCTGATTGCTGCTGGCTTGAAATTTCCTTTCAAGTTTCTCCTGATCCAGTCTGTTGTCTTTGTTGTGGCCTGTGGCAATCAGACTATATGGAGCTCCTGCCCCCACTCACTATCCACTTCTTGTAAAGTGCTCTGATAGTTGACTGAGGATTTGTGTTTTTGGCGCACTTCAATGAATGTGCAGCCAGTTTGTCCAAGGTGACCTGCGAAGGGTTAGCCGGTTTGATACTGAGTTTTTGGGCTTGTTGAATGATGCCTTTAGTGCATCCCTCCTTGTCCCTCTAGATTCAATAAATGAAGACAATGAATCATTTTGTAAATTTTCCTAACTGTCTTATTAAATGTACCTGTGGCCCATGGGTAGTTATAGGGATCCCGATTAATGTCAAGGACCCGTATATGGCGATGGGTGAAATTGTCCCTGGCCTCGACTCCACGGGTGATCCTGATCAGTCTGTGTCGAATGAAGTCGCTGTGGTATTGTCTGACAAGGTGCCATATTGAGCGGGGGATGTACGTTGAAATGTCGGATTTGTCTTGGAGGCGTTTTCAGACCAGTGTCCATATTGCCAGCGGTGATGCCCACAATGGTGAGTCCCTGGTCTTCTGCAGTCATGACTGGGGTCGGTACTGGTTGTGAGACCCCCTTGGTTGGGCCTGCGATTGGTGAACATTTAGATTATAATTCCCTCTGTGGTCCAACAAAACGGTGTCCCCAAGAACGTTGCAAAACTACTTTTAAACCTAAAGGATCAATTTACAATAAGTGATAATTTATAATCAATTATTCCATCGTAGTGTTGCACAGCGGCAATATGAATTTAAGGAGCCTACTGTTGATCAGCAACTTCAAAGACGATTGAATCCGGCTGCTTGAAACTGAAAGTTGATTTCCCTGTTAACCCGGAGGCTGATTCACCACAGCACGCCACAAAACTGTCCGTGAGTCTGTATCCCTAAATTCTGAAAACAATTAGCGATTAATGTTGTGAACCAAGAAATAATATGTAGGGGAATGGATTCATCAACTGGGGAGATCTCCTTAACTATTGTATTTCAGTAGCGTTACATCCAACTAATCTCATACTTGCGTTGTTTACTTATTGGGCCTACCGTTGCGTTAAAGCCTCAGGCTAAATTTACTTGTGGCCTCTTTGTTTATAAAGGTCTGTTCAGAGAACAAAGTTACGATTTACAGGCTAACAGCAAGATGACTAATATGATCCCTTGCAGCACAACCAGTGCATGTGACACTATCCATATCCACGGGATGCACTTGCACATTGAGTCCAGCATTCCCAAACTTCATGTACCAAGGCTGACTAGCCAACATTTCCTCAGTGTCTTTTCGCAGTTTGTCTGTCTTCCATCAGGACTATAAAGTTCAGTTGTTGCCTCTGAATATCCTGCTCCAGTTGAGTTTGTTCTCCTTGATGGCCTTCGCATACCCTTCTTGAATAATGTCTATCATTGTCCCATTCCCTTATCCGACCCCTTGCTATGTTGTCTTATGCCCGTTAGTCCGATGCGGCAATTTGAGTCCCCTGTTGCTCCGTATGTCGCCATCTTTATCACAACTAATGTCGCCTGAGTCCCTGTAATACAGGCCTTGCTGCCCCTCAGCCAGTTGTTCTCGGTGTGAGGATGAGTTACCCCATGTTGTTCCCATGACCATCAGTCCTGCAAAAAATATTTCCTGGTAGTTAGGGTTAGGGTTAGACTATAGGGCTAGACTTTTCACTTCACATCGTCCATATATGGCCTAAAACAGACCCTATCACCCATTTTGAGCAAACAGTGGAAACTAGGCCTAAAATATCGCCCGAAAAACAAGTGCCTAACTTTCCACTTTGATCGCCCACACAAGGCCCATCCCAAGTTTCAGCACCAAGCATGCACTTCGCTGGGCCGATGCAAGGCCCAGAAGAGTGCTGAGAAATAATTGCTTTTATTGGGCCTAAGAGAAGGAAAACATAGAAACATAGAAAATAGCCCTTCTAGCCTGCACCGCCATTCAATGAGTTCATGGCTGAACATGAAACTTCAGTACCCCCTTCCTGCTTTCTCGCCATACCCCTTGATCCCCCGAGTAGTAAGGACTTCATCTAACTCCCTTTTGAATATATTTAGTGAATTGGCCTCAACTACTTTCTGTGGTAGAGAATTCCACAGGTTCACCACTCTCTGGGTGAAGAAGTTTCTCCTCATCTCGGTCCTAAATGGCTTACCCCTTATCCTCAGACTGTGACCCCTGGTTCTGGACTTCCCCAACATTGGGAACATTCTTCCTGCATCTAACCTGTCTAAACCCGTCAGAATTTTAAACGTTTCTATGAGGTTCCCTCTCATTCTTCTGAACTCCAGTGAATACAAGCCCAGTTGATCCAGTCTTTCTTGATAGGTCAGTCCCACCATCCCGGGAATCAGTCTGGTGAATTTTCGCTGCACTCCCTCAATAGCAAGAATGTCCTTCCTCAAGTTAGGAGACCAAAACTGTACACAATACTCCAGGTGTGGCCTCACCAAGGCCCTGTACAACTGTAGCAACACCTCCCTGCCCCTGTACTCAAATCCACTCGCTATGAAGGCCAACATGCCATTTGCTTTCTTAACCGCCTGCTGTACCTGCATGCCAACCTTCAATGACTGATGTACCATGACACCCAGGTCTCGTTGCACCTTCCATTTTCCTAATCTGTCACCATTCAGATAATAGTCTGTCTCTCTGTTTTTACCACCAAAGTGGATAACATCACATTTATCCACATTATACTTCATCTGCCATTCATTTGCCCACTCACCTAACCTATCCAAATCACTCTGCAGCCTCATAGCATCCTCCTCGCAGCTCACACTGCCACCCAACTTAGTGTCATCCGCAAATTTGGAGATACTACATTTAATCCCCTCGTCTAAATCATTAATGTACAATGTAAACAGCTGTGGCCCCAGCACAGAACCTTGCGGTACCCCACTAGTCACTGCCTGCCATTCTGAAAAGTACCCATTTACTCCTACTCTTTGCTTCCTGTCTGACAACCAGTTCTCAATCCACGTCAGCACACTACCCCCAATCCCATGTGCTTTAATTTTGCACATTAATCTCTTGTGTGGGACCTTGTCGAAAGCCTTCTGAAGGAAATGGGCACTACGGATGCAATTTGAACTTCAGAGGACGGGTGGAGGATTAGTTGAGTTATTAGTTACTTTAAAGATAATTGTACTCAGAAAATTGGAACAGAGAATTTAAAGCGGTCTTGTTGTTTTTGGTAAATAGGTTTGATATATTGAAATTATTTTGTAAATAGCTTTTACATAGTGAAGTTATTTACTGATATTGTTGAGGCCTATCAAACTGTGCGGAGTGCGGGGTCATCAACCACTGCATCTCCTTCCAGACCTGCCTTGCAAAGGGGCAATCCCGAAGGAGATGGATAACCGTCTCATCCACACCACCCACTGCCGACTCGCGGGCAGAGTGACGTGTCTCTGAAACCCCGGCTGTGCATGAAGGACCTGCCAGGTAGGGCCCTTCTCACCGCCAACCGAGCTATCTCTTGGTGCTTGTATGAAAGTTCTGGCAATGATACATTCTGCCAAATGAGTTTGATAGTCTGCTCGGGGAACTGCCAGATAGGATCCATCATCGCCTTCCGTAGCACGTCCAGGACCTTGCGTGCCGACCACTGCTTTATAGCCTTGTGGTCAAAGGTGTTTTTCTTGAAAAAAATTCCATGAAGGACAGAGCTGAGGCATGGTCCAACTAGTTGGCGTGTTCCACGGCAGCCTGGCCAGACCCATCCTTCGCCACACCGGGAACAGATAGAATCTCAGCACGTACTGACACTTGACATTTGCATACGAAGGGTCTATACACAGCTTGATGCAGCCGCACACAAAGATGGCCATGAGGATGAGGGCCACGTTTGGAACGTCCTTTTCCCCCCTTGCCCAGAGATTTGTACATGTCTCTGCGGACACGGTCCATTTTCGAACTCCAGACAAATTGGAGGACGTCTCGGATGACTGCCACGGCACAGGAGCGGGGTATGGGACAGAGCTGCACCACGTACAACAACACCGAGAGCACCTCACTCCTGATGACCAGGTTCTTTCCTGTGATGGAGAGTGAGCGCAGCTTCCACCATCCCAGTTTCTGTTTGGCTTTAGCAATACGCTCCTTCCAGTTTCTGGCGCATGCCCCATCCGCTCTGAACCATAATCCCAGCACCTTCAGGTAATCTGATTTCACGGTGAAGGGAATAAAGGATCGGTCGGTCCAGCTTCCAAGGAACATGGCCTCACTTTTGCTGCGATTAACCTTTGCTCCAGAGACCAGTTCAAACTGGTCGCAGATTGTGAGCAATCCGCGGACCGACTGCGGATCCGAGCAAAAGACGACGACGTCTTCGATGTACAGAGAGGTCTTGACCTGAGCGCCTCTGCTGCCTGGGATTGTCACCCCTTTAATGCCCGCATCCTTCCTGATGGACGTGGCAAAGGGCTCGATACAACACACAAACAAGACAGGGGACAGCCTTGCCTGACTGCAGACCTGATCGGAAAGCTTTCAGTTTCCCACTCATTGATCAGAACTGTGCTATTGATGTCTGTGTAGAGCAGTTGGATCCAATTGCAGATACGCTCCCCAAAACCCATCTTGGAGAGCGCGCCCATCAGGTACGTGTGCGAGATCCTGTCAGAGGCATCCTCTTGGTCCAAGCAGATTAAACAAGTGTCCACCCTCCTGTCCCGCACGTAGGTGATCGTATCCCTGAGTAGCGCGAGTCTATCAGAGATCTTCCTGCCGGGGACAGAGCAGGTCTGGTCCGGGTGAATCACCAGCTCAAGGGCAGACTTGACCCTGTTGGCGATGACCTTTGACAGGATCTTGTAGTCCACATTGAGCAGCGAAATGGGCCGCCAGTTTTTGATTTCCTCCCTCTCCCCCTTCTGCTTGTAGATGAGGGTGATGATGCCTTTCCTCATCGATTTTGACATGCTGCCGGCCAGAAGCATACCTCCGTACACTTCCAGCAGGTCTGGGCCTATCCAGTTCCACAGAGCTGAATACAACTCGACCGGTGCGCCATCGCTTCCGGGAGTTTTATTCGTCTCGAAGGACCGGACGGCCTTTGTCAGCTCGTCCAGTGTTAGCGGGTGGCCCAGACTCTCCCACTCGCTGTCGTCTAAGACCTCCGAAATAGACGACAGGAAAGAGTGGGAGGCTGCGCAGTCTGTGGGCTTGACGTCGAACAGCCTGGCATAGAAGGATTTGCTGATCCTCTGCATGTCAGGCTGCGAAGACATCACAGAACCGTCTTCCTCCTTTAGGCTGGTGATCACAGAGCTCCCCCTGTGTACCTTTTGGAAGAAGAAACATGAACACTTCTCATCCTGCTCGACGGAGCGGACTCTGGAGCGGAAGATGATCTTGGAGGACTCTGAGGCAAAGAGTGAGGCTTGCTGGCCCTTCATCTCTTCGAGTTCCTCCGCGACATCGACCCCCATCGACTGCAGCAGGAGCAGAATTTGCATACTCTTGAGTTGGGATAATTCCCTCTGTCTTCCTCTTGCCTCCTGAACACCTTTTGAGGATGAAGAACCTCTTGATGCTCGCCTTGAATGTTTCCCACCAGTGCATCGGGGAATCGCAGAGGGGCTTTACGGTTCTCCAACCTTTGTAATCCCTCTTGAGTTCCTCCACGTTTTCCGGAGTCAGCAGTTTCACGTTCAGCTTCCATATCCCTCTGCCAACTTTCTGGTTTTCCTGTGGGCGACAGCCGGTGGATCTGACCTTGAGCGTGTGGGACACAAACAGGAAGTCTATTCTGGAACGGACGGACCTGTCTGGTCTCGACCAGGTGTATCTGCGCTGTGCTCTGTCTGCAGGGTTGCTGAAGACGTCGCACAGTTTGGCGTCTTTTACGGCATCCATCAGGAGTTTGGATGTGGCGTCCAGTTTTCTGTCGGCTCTGCTGGATCGTCCAGCTGCATCGATGATGCAGTTGAAGTTACCGCCCAGAATGACCGGCCTGGACGTTGTCAGTAGCAGTGGGAGCTGCTGGAAGAAGGCCAGCCTCTCGTTCTTGAGAGCTGGGGTGTAAACATTAATTAACCTGAGAGGGGAGTCTTTGTACATTATGTCTGCTACGAGGAGGCGGCTGCCCACCACCTCCTTAACTTCGGTGATGGTGAAGTGTCCTCCCCGCAGCAGAATGCCCAGGCCGGAAGCCCGGCAGTCGTTGCCTCCTGACCATATGGATGGTCCATCGGCCCACCATCGTGACCACTGCCGGTAACTGCTGGAGTGCGGCAGACCGCACTCGTGCAAGAACAGCAGGTCTGCTTTGACCTTGGCGAGGTACCCCAAGGTGGAAACACATCGCGTAGTAGATTTTACGCTACGCACGTTAATAGTAGCAATTTTTAAATCCATTTTAAAGGTATTTTTTACAATTACAAACATTACACTTCAGATAAATCGTTCTTTGAGGCCGTGATCTAGCCAATGGCCAGTTCCAGCATGCGTAAGTTATTACTATGAAAGTCTACTGCACCTGGGCTGGCGTGGTCATCGTCCTCTGCCGTGGGGGCGTTTCGACCAGGGGACTGCTGCATTTCTGTCATTAAGTCCGTCATGTCCTCTGCACTGTCCTCGCCTGGTGTTGGTGGTTCCCTCTTTTCCTCAGTCGCAGCGGTCTCGAGCTGGTGTGCTTCGATCGCTGCGTTGCTCCCGGTATTCCGGAGGTGGGGTGTGCTGGGCACTTCGCTGCTCCTGTTATCCCGGAGCTGGTCTGCGTTGGTCGCTGGTTCGCTCTTGGTGTTCCGGAGCTCGTGTGCGCTGGGCGCTTCGCTGCTCGCGGGTTCCTGGAGCAGGGCTGTGCTGGTCGCTTCACTGCTCCCGGTCGCCTGTGGCTGTGGGTTGGCGTATTGCCTCTCGTTTTGGTGTCGGTGGTGAGAGGCTTTTTCTTGCCTTTCCTCATCAGACGAGCTGCTGCCGCTGTTGTCTGTCGAGGTTGCTAGCCGCCTCTTCCCTATCGTTTCTGCAGGGGCCCTTGCTTACCTGTTCTTCTTACGCTTGTGGGCCTTTTTCTTGACGGTCTCCCATCCCGCTTCATCGTCTGCTGTCTCCTCGTTCCTGGACTCGGTGCGCTGGGGAAGAGCTTCGCTGCTGGCTGCTGGTGTCTCACAGTTCGCCGTGGCAGGCTTCTCTTCCTCGCCTACTTGTTCTGGGGGAGGGTGTGGCTCTCCTCTGCAGCGTTGTGTTCCTCAGCTTCCTCCTCCTCTGGTGCAATGTTCTTTGCTGCCTGCGCATAGCTGAAGTTGCATTTGTGGCGGTTTTTGTAAAGGTGCCCAGCCAGACCACAGAGGTTGCAGCACTTGGTCTCCTTACAGTCCTTTATCTGGTGGCCTTCGTTCTTGCAGTTTCGGCAGATGACAGTTTTGCAGCTTGCCGCCACATGGCCTGCCTTCCCGCAGGTCCGGCACACGTTGGGTTGGCCAGCATACACCATGTAGCCCTGACTTCCTCCGATGGCAAAGCTGGAGGGGGCGGTGCAGGATGGTTCCGCTGGCATCCGCCTTCATGGTGACCTAGATCTGGCGCTTGCTGGTCCAGATCCCATGCAAGTCCTTCAAGTCGCTGCTGCTTCCTGTCCCATCGACATACCTGGCGAGGAAAGTCAGCACATCAATGACCGGGATGTGGGGGTTGTACATCTGCACTGTGATAATGCGTCGTCTCTGCGACGGGAGGGTGAACAGTGGCTCCCAAGTTAGCACTGAGCACAGAGGTTCACTCACCTCCTTCAAATCCTTCAGGAACTTCAGGCAAAGGGCGACGGTTCTGAAGGTCACATCGAAGTAACCTCTCTTCGGGAGGTCCTGCAAGGCGAAGATGTCGGCGACTTTAATGCCGCATGTTCCAAGCAGGATTTTCTTCACGAACAGGTCCCGGTTGATCATTGCCTGTTCTTCCACTTTCTTCACCGTCACTCGGATGGTGTTTCGGACGCCCTGGTTCGCCACTCGGTTGGCCGCCATTCGGGTTGCAGATTCCTCCTTTCGATGTGTATTGTGGCCGAAGTCTTCAATCTGTTGTGGTGCCAGTCCGGCACCTTGGGGGGCCTTCGGCCCCCTCCCCCTTGGCGGGCCTCCAGACCTGCCGAATGGTCAGTCGACATGCAGATTTTCCTCTTCTCTCCAATTGGCGCTTGGCCCAAGCCAAAGGCCGGAGCCAGCAAAACTGCAGAAACTCGTTTTTCCAGTCAGTTAATTTGCATATGAATGCCCAATCAACAGATACTACAATTGATCAGACATTTCCACAATCCACACGTTCATGAAAAGAGCCAGCACTCTCAGGCAAAGCCGGTTTGATACTGAGAGTTTTTGGACCTGTTGAATGATGCCTTTAGGTCAGTGCTTCTCAACCTTTTTGTGCTCGCGGCACACTTTCGAATACTAGAATTTTGGCGGCACATTTGAAGGGATTAAAAGGTGAACACAGGTTTACAAAAGCAAGTTTCAGAAAATTTACAAAACATTTTATTAATCAGTGTCTGAAGATGTACAACATTGTACACGTATGGTAATTATTTTTTATTCTGAAAGTAACAATCAAATCCAAATTCCTCAATTATAGATTAATTAGGTCAAGTATCACGTTAAAATACTAATGTTTTTTAGTTATGTCACTAATAGGGCGTATAACCGATAAGGCGACTCTCATTTCGTGTTCAAGTTCGCTAAAATTTTTCCCGTTTTTTGCATTTGATGTTCGGAAGAGTTGAGAATCCTAATTCGCAGAGATATGATGCTGAAAACTGCATCAGAATTATCGAGGATTTTTTTGATATTGCAGGATATTCTCTAATAGAAATCCAGAACGCATGGCGACAAACCTGAATGTTTCATTTTAAAACCACGGTCTGTTGAAAAAGAAGTCAATTATTATTCTTCTTGCAATGTAAAATCAAAATCTGATGTACTAATTGGGTAAGAAATCCATTTTCTCAATCATACTTCTCTACATCCAAAGATGGAAAATATTTTCTGATGTCTTCCAGTGATGCCAATAGGATAGGAGCAACCTTTTTAATAGTGTGATTTGGTATCAAAGGGAACATTTCAAGATTTTTTTTCTGTTCTCTTTTTCCAGATAGAATTTTTTTCTGAAAAGCTAATAACTTGTCTGTAGAGTTCAGTGTTTTCATTTTGCCCTTGCATACTGGTATTAATGCTGTTAAAACAATTAAATATACCTGCCAAATATGCTAACTTAGCACACCACATTTCACTCTTAAGGTAATTGCAAAAGGTATCGTTTCCTTCTCTTTCAAAAAATACTGACAAGTCTTCTTCAAGTTCAAATACAAGACATGACTTTTCCCCTTGAAAGCCGTCTTACCTCTGTATGCAAAAGTAAAGATTCGTGCTGTGCATCCATGGCTTTGCAGAGCTGTTTAAACAAGTGAGTTTTTAAAGGTCTTGATTTTATATACTTTACAATATTAACAACTTGATCTAACACAGATTTTAATTCTAGCGGTAATGTCTTTGCAACAAGTGCTTCTCTATGCAAAAAGCAATGGGTGAATAATATATTTGGATTGTTTTTTTGTGAGCATAATGAATCCTTTGACACATCCCATCATAGATGGAGTGCCCTCCGTGCAGATTCCAATACATGAGTCCCATGAAATTTTCAAGTCTTCTAAATATGAATTCACAGAATCAAATATGTCTTGACCTCTAGTATTTTCTGGAAGTTCTCCAGCACAGAAATTGGTTCAATCTCGTTTTGATGAATGAAGCGAACAAATGCTAATAATTGTGCTTTACCACTAATGTCGGTGGACTTGTCGATTTTTTGCAAAGCAAAATTCAAGTTTAAGTTTCTCGGCGACATTTTCTTCAATGTTAGATGACGTATCATTTATCCATCTCCGAATTGTATCGTCAGACAGTGAAATTTTTGCAATTTCTTCCACTTCTTCACCAAGCATTATTTTGACAATGTTACGACATGCAGGCAAAAAAAGTGACTCAGCTATACATAGAAACATAGAAAATGGAGTTTGGATCACTCAGATGAATGAAGTTTGTCCCCCCCAATGGACACATTCATAAAGAAAACATTAAAATGAGCAAGGATATATCAGTACAGTGCCACTACAAGTGGCGCTAATAGGCCTACAACCAACAGCAGTAAAAGTGGTGCTAGACCAAATCCTAAAAAATCAAAAATTCATCGTCAATATATGGAGCATTATTTGAGGTTCGGTTTTTCATGGACATTAGAATGCCCCAATCCACTTTTCTGTGCGGCGAAAAATTGTCGAACAGTGCAATGGTTCCCAGTAAATTGAAAATTCTTTTTACTACAAAACATGCACATCTTGCAACAAAAGATCAGAGTTATTTTGGGAGATTGATAGCAATGCAATCAAAACTAGGTGAAATATTTTGAAAAAAATTTTAAGGTGTCAGATAAAGCTCAAATTGCGTATGAAATTGTTGAATTAATAGCGCAGTAAATGAAGCCCCATACTATATGAACTGTACTTGTATAAACTGTATTTCCAGAAATGTAATTTATAATAAAAGTATATTTTTTTAATTAAAAAAAAAGGGGACATAGTCTTAGGATAAGGGGTAGGCCATTTAGGACTGAGATGAGGAGAAACTTCTTCACTCAGAGTTGTTAGCCTCTGGAATTCCCTGCGGCAGAGAGTTATTGATGACAGTTCATTGGATATGTTCAAGAGGGAGTTAGATATGGACCTTACGGCTAAAGGGATCAAGGGGTATGGAGAGAAAGCAGGAAAGGGGTACTGAGGGAATGATCAGCCATGATCTTTTTGAATGGTGGTGCAGGCTCGAAGGGCCTGCACCTATTTTCTATGTTTCTGTGACGGAGGGTTCAGAAATGAATCCACATATTCCGCTACCCTGTACGACTTACTACCGCAGTGCGCCACGATGGGTCGGCCTGGTGGCACTACCCACGGCACTGTCCATGTTTTTGGAAGTTTTGGAATATTTGGGAGCAGATAAAATCTCCTAGCTTGGGGCTCCATCCCATCTCCACTAAGATAGTTCAATTGTTTGCTGCAGATCTCGTTTGACTTCGAAAGTCGTATTAACATTTTATTTATCTCTCGATGTCTCTGCTCCTTAAATCTAAACAACCCTTAAGCCCAATTGTTTGTTTAGCCGTAATACGCGTGCATGAACCTGCTTTGTTGCATTGGTGCCCTTCTTTGTACTGTGCAGTGGCAGCACCAACTCTTCCTTTTCTTTTTCCAGAGCAGAAACTTTATCCTCAAGGGATCTGATGTTGTTCTAATAGAAAATGTGTTGAGGCTCCATTTGAAAATCGTCTGCGTTAATTTAGTGTAATGCTCAATGTTAAGCTGCCTGCGCGCCTCTAATAAGTGCTGCTGCCTATCCATGACAGCTATGTTTACTGCCCTTATCCGTTTAATCATAATGTCGGCATTATTTTTCAGTTGCCTCAATGCCAATTTCTCGCCCCTTGTAAGGTTGTGTTTGACCACTAATGCCAGGATCTGTTTTATCCGTGTCAGTGTATACTTCACGAAATTCATGATGTTTTCGATCATCTCATGATATCCCAGGGTCCATCTCTCTTGGATTGAGTCCCTAAAAATGTCAATTAATTTCACCCTTCTTAAGAAAAACTATGTCCTCCCGAGTCTGTACCTTCTTCTCCACTGCTAATGGCACAAAAGTGAATCCCTTGTTGATGACCTTTTCCTGTGCAATTGTCGATTTGAAATGTTTGGCGATATTAATGTTACTGGTTAGATTCGGGTGCTGTGTAACTTGGCCTTCCGTCTTTTTCAGTTTAAATGAATCATCCAATGTTTTATGTTCTGTGCCGTGATGTGTCCAATGGACTAGATCTGTACCCACCCGAAACTGCTGTAGGGTTAGTGCTGGGATGGTGTTGTAGTTGTAATCACAATATTCTTCTATTGTGATTTTCTGCCGTTGTGGAAGGGCTGTACTATAATTAATCTCTGCCATCCAGATACATGCCTTGGGGAATGCATACCTCGCTATTTTCAACATTAGCCCGAGCTGTTAGTGGCGAATGGAGTCTGCTGTGATCGATTGTTTATACCAACTGAAAACAAGACCTTCTCAACGTTGGGCTAGGGTTTCAGTTTATAAATGACATTGGTGAGGAACATATTTTGCGCCCAGGAAACTATCGATCTGTACAGTGGGAACCGAACAATCTTGGATCCGTGCCAGATTGGAATCCCCCAGAATTAGATGTGATCTATCTATGTCCAACCTCCATGTGGAGTTCTTCTGGAAACTATGGGACTATCCAGTTATTTTAGACTCTTAGTCCCCTGCAATGGTATCCCCCATACTGCCTACCTTCAGGCAAGGAGCACAATGGGTTGCAAGGGGATCTATATTTGTTTATCTAAATGTTTCTTGCTTGGGTGATGCACCAGGGTCTTGGATTGTTTGCAAGGAGGTGTGTGAATTGTCCATGTCAACTGATGTGTCTGACATTGTTGGGGGGTACGCTGGCAGGAACGTTTGTTAAATGACATGTATCCAGAGGCACTAGGTTGTCCTCCCTGGACAGTAAGGGTAGTCATAGGGTGAAGGCTCACTGTTGTCACTAGGGATTGCTGTCTATTGCTCCTTGGGGGGTATAGCCCTTTCCTATGTGGGAGCTCATCCTGCGCTTGTGTGGATTGCCTCAACGTTGTTGTGGGTCTTGGGGTTTTTAGAGGGTGGATCCTCTGAGATGGAAGGGTCCTGTGTGGCCCAGGTCTGAGTTTTTCGAGTGGTAGCCTGGTGTCGTTGTGTGTCCAGTACAATAGCATGTGTTGAACATGTATGGGATTGATCAGTGTTTGTCATTCAACTTCCCCAGCCTGTGACTGTACTTTGGTAAGTCCTGTGTATGTAGATCCGCGTGTCTGGTGTGTATGTAGGTCCAGTGTTAGGGTCAGTATGTGTTTCCTGACTTCCCTTATCACATCTCACATCTCGACATCCATTTCCATAAGAACAGATTGTCTTCAAAAAAATATATTTATTTGTAACATTTGTCAAGATACATTCCATTATAATCCAGGTATCACAATTCAAGTAGTACAGAAGATTAACTGCAGTACATGGCACCCAATTTGCAGAAGAACAAATTGTTCAAAAATACATTTCATAAATATTTGTGGTACAGTACACTACAATCTAACAAATACATTACATGGCACTCTAGGGTGCTTCATCGACTTATATTGTAAATTTTGTACAATTGCGTTTAAACAATTTGATATATACAGTCCGAGGTTTTTACACAAGTTCCAGCCCTTGATGTGCAATGAAGGGAGGCTGGAAACTGTGGCACAGCTTGGCATCTTTTACCGTGTCCATCAGGAGTCTGGACGTGGCATCCAGTTTGCTGTCGGCTCTGCTGGATCATCGATGATGCAGTTGAAGTCACCGCCCAGAATGACCGGCCTGGACGTTGCCAGCAGCAGGGGGAACTGCTGGAGGAGGGCCAGCTGCTAGTTCGAGAGCCAGGCGTACACATTAATTAACCTGAGAGGAACATTTTTATACAGTACATCTGCTGCGAGGAGGCTGCTGCCCACCACCTCCTTAACTTCGGTGATGGTGACGTGGCCTCCCCGCAGCGGAGTGATGGCAATTGTTGCCTCCTGACCAGACGGACGGTCCGTGGGACCAACACTGCGACCACTGCCAGTAACTGCTGAAGTGCAGCAGGCCGCACTCCTGCAAGAACAGCAGGTCTGCCTTAACCTTGGCGAGGTACCACAAGGTGGAAGCACATCATGCAGTCGACTTAACACTGCGCACCTTAATGGATGCAATCTTTAAACCCATTTTAAAAATTGGTGATTACAGTCCAAACATTACATTACAATAAACAGTCCTTTATGTTGGAACCAGCCCTGTGGCCTGTTCCCGCATACACACATTAGATTTGACAATGTCTACTGCACCTGGGCTGAGATTTTTTTTAAATTTCAAAATATACTTCATGTGCAAATTTTTATAATACTTTGGAAAGCAGTTCAGTACATTTGGATGCAGTCAGCTATTCCATACAATACATTTGGATGCTGACGGCAGTTCCGTTAATGACATTGCTCGTTTTACATTTCAAGGTACAATTCAGTACAATCCAGGATACATTATAATAGTCATCAAATTACGTTAGATGTGGCACTATACAGTACATGGAATGGGTGAGGATACAGTTACATTTCTTTGCAACATACATTACTAAACAGAACTTGCATTATACATGGCACTACATCGGTGTTTTCAGATCATGGTGCTCTATGTGTACAGAAAGTTTACAAGTACAGCCTGAGAGGAGTTTTATACTGATTCCAGCCCCTGGGTTTACCGTGGCGGAAGGGCTTTAAACTGTGGCCCTTCCCCACCGTTCCTTTGCGGCGACTGCACCAATTTTAAGTGCGTCCCTCAGCACGTACTCCTGAATCTTGGATTGCGCCAGTCTGCAACACGCAGACGTGGACATCTCCTTGCTCTGAAAGACCAAGTTTTGGCAAGACCAAAGTGTGTCTTTCACCGCGTTGATGGCCCTCCAGCAGCAGATGATGTCTGTCTCGGTGTGTGTCCCTGGGAACAGCCTGTAGAGCACAGAGTCCTGTGTTACGGAGCTGCTCGGGATGAACCTCGACAGCAACCACTGCATCTCCATCCAGACCTGCCTTGCAAAGGGGCAATCCTGAAGGAGATGGATGACAGTCTCTTCCGCACCACAGCCGACTCAGGGGCAGAGTGCCATGTTTCTGAAACCCTGGCTGTGCATGAAGGATCTGACGGGTAGGGCCTTCCTCTCCGTCATACAAGCTACGTTTTGGTGCTTGTGTGAAAGCTCTGGCGATGAGACA
Source organism: Pristiophorus japonicus (assembly GCF_044704955.1). Classification (NCBI taxonomy): domain Eukaryota; kingdom Metazoa; phylum Chordata; class Chondrichthyes; family Pristiophoridae; genus Pristiophorus; species Pristiophorus japonicus. The sequence goes on along the minus strand of NC_091989.1, from coordinate 81,961,768 downwards.
TTCTGCCAAACCCGACAGGGTCCACCCTCTCCTTCGTAGGGCGTCCAGGACCTTATGTGTCGACCACTGCTTTATGGCCTTGTGGTCAAAGGGGATTTTTCTGAAAAACTTTTCCATGAAGGACAGGTGGTGAGGCATGGTCCAATTGGTGGGGGCGTTTCGCAGCAGCCTAGCCAGACCCATCCTTCGCAACACCAGGGAAAGAGAATCTTAGCACGTAGTGACACTTGGTGTTTGTGTACGAAGGGTCTGTGCACAGCTTGATGCAGCCGTACACAAAGGTGGCCATCAGGATGAGGGCTACGTTTGGAATGTCCTTTCCCCCCTTGCCCCCCCCCCCTTGTCCAGAGATTTGTGGATCGTGTCTCTGCGGACACTGTCCATTTTCGATCTCCAGACGAAATGGAGGACGTCTTGGATGACTGCCACGGCACAGGAGCAGGGTATGGGACAGAGCTGCACCACGTACAACAACACCGAGAGCACCTCACTCCTGATGACCAGGTTCTTTCCTGTGATGGAGAGTGAGCGCAGCTTCCACCATCCCAGTTTCTGTTTGGCTTTAGCAATACGCTCCTTCCAGTTTTTGGCGCACGCCCCATCTGCTCCGAACCATATTCCCCACACCTTCAGGTAATCTGACTTCACGGTGAAGGGAATAAAGGATCGGTCGGCCCACTTCCAAGGAACATGGCCTCGCTTTTGCTGCAATTACCTTCGCCCCAGAGGCCAATTCAAACTGGTCGCAGATTGTGAGCAATCCGCGGATCGACTGCAGATCTGAGCAAAAGACGGCGACGTTGTCCACGTGCAGGGAGGTCTTGACCTGAGCGCCTCTGCTGCCTGGGATTGTCACCCCTCTAATGCCCGCATCCTTCCTGATGGACGTGGAAAAGGGCTCGATACAACACACAAACAAGACAGAGGAGAGGGGACAGCCTTGCCTGACTCCAGACCTGATCGGAAAGCTTTCAGTTTCCCACCCATTGATTAAAACTGTGCTACTGATGTCTGTGTAGAGCAGTTGGATCCAATTGCGGATACCCTCCCCAAACCCCATCTTGCAGAGCACGTCCATCAGGTACGTGTGTGATATCCTGTCAAAGGCCTTCTCCTGGTCTAAGCTGATTAAACAGGTGTCTCGCACGTAGGCAATCGTATCCCTGAGCAGCACAAGGCTATCTGAGATCTTCCTGCCGGGGATCAGCGCAGGTCTGGTCCGGGTGGATCACCAGCTGTTTGTGATGACCTTTGACAGGATCTTGTAGTCCATGTTGAGCAATGAAATGGGTGGCCAGTTTTTGATTTCCTCCCTCTCTCCCTTCTGCTTGTAGATGAGGGTGATGATGCCTTTCCTCATTGATTCTGACATGCTGCTGGCCAGATGCATACCCCTGTACACTTCCAGCAGGTCTGGGCCCACCCTGTCCCACAGGACCGAATACAGCTCGACCGGTAAGTCGTCGCTTCCGGGAGTTTTACCCGTCGCGAGGGACCGGACGCTTTTTCAGCTTGTCCAGAGTTAGCGGGTGGCCCAGACTCTCCCACCTCCGAGATAGACGACAGGAAAGACTGGAGACCGTGCTGTGGGCTTGATGTCGTACAGCCTGGCACAGAAGGATTTGCTGATCCTCAGCATGTCTAGCTGCAAAGACGTCACAGAACCATCTTCTTCCTTTAGGCTGGTGATCACAGAGCTCCCCCTGTGTATCTTTTGGAAGAAGAAGCGCAAACACATCTCATCCTGCTCGACGGAGCGGACTCTGGAGCGGAAGATGATTTTGGAGGACTCTGATTCAAAGAGCAAGGCTTGCTGACCTTTCACCTCTTGGAGTTCCTCCGCGACATCGACCCCCATCGACTGCAGCAGGAGCAGGATTTGCATGCTCTTCTGGAGTTGGAACAATTCCCTCTGTCTCCCTCTTGCCTCCTGAACATATTTGAGGATGAAGAACCTCGTGATGTTTGACTTGCTTGTTTCCCACCAGTTCATTGGGGAATCGCAGTTCTCCAACTTTTGTAATCCCTCTTGTTCCTCAATGTTTTCCGGGGTTAACAGTTTTACGTTCAGCTTCCATATCCCTCTGCCAACTTTCTGGTTTTGTTGTTGGTGACAGTTGGCCAGTAGGAGTCAGTGGTTGGAGAAGAACACCGGCGTGACATCGGTGGATCTGACCTTGAGCATGTGGGACACAAACAGCAAGTCTATTCTGGAACGGATGGACCAGTCTGGTCTCGACCAGGTGTATCTGCGCAGTGCTCTGTCTTCAGGGTCGCTGAAGACAACGCACTGCTTGGCATCTTTTACCATGTCCATCAGGAGTCTGGATATGGCATCCAGGTTGCTGTCGGCTCTGCTGGATCGCCCAGCCGCATTGAAGATGCAGTTGAAATCACCGCCCAGAACGACCGGTCTGATCGTCGCCAGCAGCAGTGGGAGCATACACGTTAATTAGCCCGAGAGGAACATTTTTACATTTTTACACATTACATCTGCTACGAGTAAGCGGCCGCCCACCACCTGAACTTCAGTGATGGTGAAGTGGCCTCCCCGCAGCAGAATGCCCAGGCCAGAGGAACAGCAATCATTGCCTCCTGACCAGACAGGTGGTCCAACCACCATTGCGGCCACTGCCAGTGACTGCTGGAGTGCGGCACTCCTGCAAGAACAGCCTTGACCTTGGCGAGGTATCCCAAGGTGGAAACAGATCGCGTAATTGACTTAACGCTACGCAAGTTAATGGATGCAATTTTTAAACCCATTGTTAAATTGGTGATTACTTTACAAACACGTGGTCCTTTGGCCCTGTGGCCTGTTCCTGCATGCATAGGTCTACTGCATCTTGGTTGAGATATGGGTTGTCTTCTGCCTTGGGGATGCTTCGAGCAGGGGATGCCAGCAGTGTTGACGGCGAGACGTTCATGTCAACTGGGCTGCCCTTGCCTGGTGTTGCTTGTTCCTTGTGTGCATTCCTGTGGTGGTGTCGCTCACAATGTTCTGGAGCTGGGATGCATTCGTCGCTACCGGAGCTGGGCTGCACTGGTCACATTGGCATTTTGCCTTTTCTGCTGATGGTAGTGGGGGCTTTTGTGTCTCCCTTTGTCATCGGAAGAGCTGCAGCCACTGCTGTCCGTCATGGACGGTAGCCGTCTTTTGCGCCTCGTTTCTGCGGGAGGCCTCTTTTCCTTTGACTTGCAGGCCTCCTTGATGACGCGCCGCCATTCCTGTTCCTCTTCTGCTTCTGCTCCCTCCTCTTCTGTGGACTCGATGTCTCGAACGGGAGTGGGGGGGGTTTCACTGCTCGGTGTTGGTGTCTGGCGGCTTGCCTTGGCAGACTTCCCTTCCTCCTCTCGGTCAGTGTCGACTAGGGCGGTGGTTTGTTTGCACGGTGTCTTGGTGGGGAGGGAGGTGTAGGTCTCCTCTGGGGCTTTGCATTCCTCAGCTTTCTCCTCACAAAATCACCATGTTCTTTGCTGCCTGCACATAACTGAAATTGCGCTTGGGGCAGATGTCCAACCACACACAGGTTGCAGCACTTGCTCTCTTTACAGTCCTTTGTCTGGTGTCCTTCCTTCTTGCAGTTGCGGCAAATGATTGTTTTGCGACTTGCAGCCACGTGGCCTGCTTTCCCGCAGGTCCGACACATACTGGGTTATCCGGCATACACCGATGTTGAAGCTGGAGGGGGAGGGAGGGGGGGGGGCGGGGGGGGGGGGGGTTGCGGGTGCAGGATGGTTCCGCTGGGGTCCACTTTTAAAGTGACCTAGATGCAGTGCTTGCTGGTCCAAATCCCCTACCAGCCATTCACGTCCACGCTGTTCCTTGCCCCATTGACGTAGCTGGTGAGGAATGTCAGCATATCAATGACTGGGATGTGGGGGTTGTACATATTCACTGTGATAGCGCGCTTCCTCTGCGATGGAAGGGTGAACAGTCACTTTTCATGCCGCACGATTCAAGCAGGATTTTCTTGACTAAGAAGGATCGGTCGATTGTTGTCAGTCCTCCTGTTTTCTTAGCAGTCACTCGAATGGTAGTTCGAACCCCTTGGTTCATCGTTCAGTTGGCCACTATTCGGTTTGCATCGTCGTCCTTTCGGCTTGTATTTTGGCCAAGGCCTTCAATCTTTTGTGCCGTGAGTCTGGCAGCTTGGCGGACCTTGTGGTCTGCCCCATGCAGATTTCTGCTTGTCTCCAATTGGTGCATGAGCCAGAAGGCCAGACTCAGCCAAAGTGGAAAGACCAGTTTCTGAGCCACAACACTTACACTGCGCAATCCCGTTCAGTGTCAATTGACTTTTTTTGTTTCAAAATATATACTTTATTCATATAAAAATTTGCACGATACATTGGAAGGCAGTTCAATACATTTGGATGCGGTCAGCAATTCCATACAATACATTTGGAATTGTATTGCTGACGGCAGTTCCGTTCAATACATTTGCTTGCTTCACATTTCAAGGTACAATTCAGTACAATCCAGGATACATTATAATAGTCATCAAATTATGTTACATGTGGCACTATACAGTACACGGAATGGGTGAGGGTACAGTTACATTCCTTTACAACATGCATTACTCAGCTGTGCATAACTTGCATTATACATGGCATAACATAGGTGTTTTCAGATCATGGTGCTCTATGTATACAAACAGGTTAACAAGTACAGCCTGAAAGGAGTTTTATACTGATTCCAGCCCCTGGGTTTACTGCGGCAGAAGGGCCTTAAACTGTGGCCCTTCCCCACTGTGCCTTTGCGGCGACTGCACCAATTTTTAGTGCGTCCCTCAGCATGTACTCCTGGATCTTGGATTGCGCCAGTCTGCAACACTCGGCCGTGGTCATCTCCTTGCTCTGGAAGACCAGCAACTTTCGGGAAGACTGAAGTGCATCTTTCACAGAGCTGATGGCCCTCCAGCAGCAAATTATGTCTGTGTTGGTGTGTGTCCCTGGGAACAGTCCGTAGAGCAGAGTCCTGTGTTACGGAGCTGCTTGGGATGAACCTCGATAGCAACCACTGCATCTCTTTCCAGACCTGCCTTGCAAAGGGGCAATCCTGAAGGAGATGGGCGACAGTCTCATCCGCACCACAGCCAACTCGGGGGCACCGTGCTGTGCTGCTGAGATGCCGGCTGTGCATGAAGGATCTGATGGGTAGGGCCCTCCTCACCGCCAACCAAGCTACATCTTGGCGCTTGTGTGAAAGCTCTGGTGATGAGACGTTCTACCAAACGAGTTCGACAGTCCACTCAGGGAACCACTCGACAGGATCCATCATCTCCTACTTTCGTAGGGCGTCCAGGACCTTGCGTGCCGACCACTGCTTTATGGCCTTGTGATCAAAGGGTTTGTTCCTGAAAAACGTTTTCAATGAGGACAGGTGGACAGTCCTGGTCCAACTGGTGGGGGCGTTTCGCGGCAGCGTGGCCAGGCCCATCCTTCGCAACACCGGGGACAGGTAGAACCTCAGCATGTAGTGACACTTGGTGTTTGCGTACAAGGGGTCTGTGCACAGCTTGATGCAGCCGCACACAAAGGTGGCCATCAGAATGAGGGCCACGTTCGGAAAATCCTTTCCTCCACTGTCCAGAGATTTGTACATCGTACCTCTGCAGACAAGGTCCGTTTTGGACCTCCAGACAAAGTGGAAGACGGCCCGGGTAACTGCCGCAGCACAGGAGCATGAGATGGGCCAGACCTGTGCCACGTACAACAACACTGAGAGCACCTCACTCCTGATGACCAGGTTCTTTCCTGCAATGAAGAGGAAGCGCAGCTTCCACCATCCCAGTTTTTGCTTCACTTCGGCGATACGCTCTTCCCAGTTTTTGGCTCCGCTCCGAACCATATTCCCAACACCTTCTGGCTCAACGGTGAAGGAAATAAAGGATCGGTTGGCCCAGTTGCCAAAGAACATGGCCTCGCTTTTGCTGCGATTGACCTTCGCTCCCTAGGCCAGTTCAAACTGGTCTCAGATTGTGAGCAATCTGCGGACCGACTGCGGATCCGAGCAAAAGATGGCCACGTCGTCCACGTACAGGGAGGTCTTGACCTGAGCGGCTCCGCTGCCTGGGATCGTCACCCCTCTAATGCCCGCATCCTTCCTGATGGACTCCGCAAAGGGCTCGATGCAGCACAAAAACAAGACTCCAGACCTGATCGGAAAGCTTTCAGTTTCCCACCCGTTGATTAGAACTGCACTACTGATGTCTGCGTAGAGCAGTTGGATCCAATTGAGGATACCCTCCCCAAACCCCATTTTGGAGAGCACGTCCATCAGGTACATGTGCAATATCCTGTCAAAGGCCTTCTCCTGGTCTAAGCTGATTAAGCAGGTGTCCACCCTCCTGTCCCGCACGTAGGCGATCGTATCCCTGAGTAGCGCCAGGCTATCAGAGATCTTCCTGCTGGGGACAGCGCAGGTCTGGTCCGGGTGGATCACCAGCTCAAGCAACGAAATGGGCCGCCAGTTTTTGATTTTCTCCCTCTCCCCCTTCTGCTTGTAGATGAGGGTGATGATGCCTTTCCTCATTGATTCTGACATGCTGCCGGCCAGAAGCACACCCCCGGACACTTCCAGCAGGTCTGGGCCCATCCAGTCCCACAGAGCCGAGTACAACTCGACCGGTAAGCCGTCGCTTCCGGGAGATTTATTTGTCCCGAACGACCGGACGGCCTTTGTCAGCTCGTCCAGAGTAAGCTGATGGTCCAGACTTTCCCACTCGCTGTCATCTAAGACCTCCGAGATAGACGACAGGAAAGACTGGGAGGCCGCACGGTCTGTGGGCTTGACGTCATACAGCCTGGCATAGAAGCATTTTCTGATCCTCAGCATGTCGGGCTGTGAAGATGTCACAGAACCATCTTCTTCCTTTTAGGCTGGTGATCACAGAGCTCCCCCTGTGTATCTTTTTGGAAGAAACGCAAACACGTCTCATCTTGCTCGACGGAGCGGACTCTGGAGCGGATGATGATTTTGGAGGACTCTGATTCAAAGACAAGGCTTGCTGACCTTTCACCTCTTGGAGTTCCTCCGCGACATCGACCCCCATCGATTGTAGCAGGAGCAGGATTTGCATACTCTTCTGGAGTTGGGACAATTCCCTCTGTCTCCCTCTCGCCTGCTGAGCACCTTTGAGGATGAAGAACCTCTTGATGTTTGTCTTGATTGTTTCCCACCAGTTCATCGGGGAATTGCAGAGGGGTTTTACGGTTCTCCAACCTTTGTAATCCCTCTCGAGTTCCTCAATGTTTTCCGGAGTTAACAGTTTCACGTTCAGCTTCCATATCCCTCTGCCAACTTTCTGGTTTTCCTGTGGGTGACAGTCGGCCAGTAGGAGGCAGTGGTCAGAGAAGAACACCGGTGTGACGTCGGTGGATCTGACCTTGAGCGTGTGGGACACAAACAGGAAATCTATTCTGGAACGGACGGACCCATCTGGTCTCGACCAGGTGTATCTGAGCGGTGCTCCGTCTGCAGGGTTGCTGAAGACATCGCACAGCTTGGCATTTTTTACCACGTCCATCAGGAGTCTGGACGTAGTGTCCAGTTTGCTGTCGGCTCTGCTGGATTGTCCAGCCGCTTCAATGATGCAATGATGCAGAATGACCAACCTGGACGTTGCAAGTAGCAGTGGGAGCTGCTGGAAGAGGGCCAGCCGCTCGTTGAGAGCCAGGCGTATTACATCTGCTACGCGGAGGCGCCCGCCCACCACCTCCTTAACTTGGATGACGAAGTCGCCTCCACGCAGCAGAATGCCCAGGCCTGAGTAGCTGCAATCGTTGTCTCCTGACCAGACGGACGGTCCGTGGGAGCAACATCGCAATCACTGCCGGTAACTGCTGAAGTACAGCAGGCCGCACTCCTGCAAGAACAGCAGGTCTGCGTTAACTTTGGTGAGGGACCACAAGGTGGAAGCACATCGCGCAGTCAACGTAACATTACACATGTTAATGGATGCAATGTTTAAACCCATTTTTCAAATTGGTGATTAGAGTCCAAAGTGCCATTACAATAAACAGTCTTTTATGTTGGAACCAGCCCTGTGGCCTGTTCCCGCATACACAGATTAAATTTGAAAATGTCTCCTGCCCCTGGCTGAGATATGGGTCGTCCTCTGCCGTGGGGGTGCTTCGACCAGGGACGCCAGCAGTGTTGTCAGAGTCCTCCATGTCACTGGGCTGCCCTCGCCTGGTGTTGGTGGTTCCCTCTGTTCATCACCTATGGTGTCATTGGTAGAGTTGTTAGTCAAGCAGCACAACACTTAAGCAACATGAGAAACTTCGAAAAATTCAAAAAAGTATAAAAATAACTCGAAATCTTCTGCAGCAGCGTAGAGTAGTGTAGCTAAGCAGCACAACACAGACGCAACATAAGAAACTTCGAAAAACTCAAAAAAGTAATGAAATAACTCGAAAACCTCTGAAGCAGTGTGGAGTTAGTTTAGAACCCAGCACGACCCATATGCACCAGGAGAAACATCGAAAAACTCAAAAAAGTATACAAATAACTCGAAATCTTCTGAAGCAGCGTAGAGTAGTGTAGTTGAGCAGCACAACACGTACACAACATGAGAAACTTCGAAAAACTCAAAAAAGTTATGAAATAACTCGAAAATCTCTGAAACAGTGTAGAGTAATGTAGAAGCCAGCAACATGAGAAACTTCGAAAAACTCAAAAAAGTATACAATTAACTGGAAATCTTGTGAAGCAGCGTAGAGTAGCGTACAACACAGCACAGCACATTCGCAACATGAGAAACTACGAAAAACTCAAAAAAGTATAAAAATAACTCGAAATCTTGTGAAACAGCGTAGAGTAGTTGACAACACAGCACCACCCATAGGCACCAGGAGAAACTTCGGAAAACTCAAAAAACTAATGAAATAACTCGAAATCTTCTGCAACAGTGCAGAGTAGTGTAGAACACAGCACAACACATGTGCAACATGAGAAACTTCGAAAAATTCAAAAAAGTATAAAAATAACTCGAAATCTTCTGAAGCAGCGTAGAGTAGTGTAGCTAAGCAGCACAACACATGTGCAAGATGCGAAACTTCGAAAAACTCAAAAAAGTAATGAAATAACTCGAAAACCTCTGAAGCAGTGTAGAGTTAGTTTAGAACCCAGCACAACCTATATTCACGAGGGGAAACTTCGAAAAACTCAAAAAAGTGTACAAATAACTCGAAATCTTCTGCAACCGCGTAGAGTAGTGTAGAACACAGAACAACACATGTGCAACATGAGAAACTTCGAAAAACTCAAAAAAGTAATGAAATAACTCGAAAACCTCTGAAGCAGTGTAGAGTTAGTTTAGAACCCAGCACAACCCATATGCACCAGGAGAAACTTCGAAAAACTCAAAAAAGTGTACAAATAACTCGAAATCTTCTGAAGCAGCGTAGAGTAGTGTAGAACACAGCACAACACATTCGCAACATGAGAAACTTCGAAAAACTCAAAAAAGTATAAAAATAACTCGAAATCTTCTGAAACAGCGTAGAGTAGTTGACAACCCAGCACCACCCATAGGCACCAGGACAAACTTCGGTGAACTCAAAATACTAATGATATAACTCCAAAATCTCTGAAACAGCGTAGAGTAATGTGGAACACAGCACAACACATACGCAAGATGGGAAACTTCGCAAAACTCAAAAAAGTTTTAAAAAACTCGAAATCTTCTGACGCAGCGTAGAGTAGTGTAGTTGAGCAGCACAACACGTACACAACATGAGCAACTTCGAAAAACAAAAAAGTTATGAAATAACTCGAAAATCTCTGAAACAGCGTAGAGAAATGTAGAAGCCAGCAACATGAGAAACTTCGAAAAACTCAAAAAAGTATACAATTAACTGGAAATCTTGTGAAGCAGCGTAGAGTAGTGTACAACATAGCACAACACATTCGCAACATGAGAAACTACGAAAAACTCAAAAAAGTATAAATATAACTCGAAATCTTGTGAAACAGCGTAGAGTAGTTGACAACACAGCACCACCCATACGCACCAGGAGAAACTTCGGAAAACTCAAAAAACTAATGAAATAACTCGAAATCTTCTGCAACAGTGCAGAGTAGTGTAGAACACAGCACAACACATGTGCAACATGAGAAACTTCGAAAAATTCAAAAAAGTATAAAAATAACTCGAAATCTTCTGAAGCAGCGTAGAGTAGTGTAGAACACAGAACAACACATGTGCAACATGAGAAACTTCGAAAAACTCAAAAAAGTAATGAAATAACTCGAAAACCTCTGAAGCAGTGTAGAGTTAGTTTAGAACCCAGCACAACCCATATGCACGAGGGGAAACTTCGAAAATCTCAAAAAAGTATACAAACAACTCGAATCTTCTGCAACGGCGTTGACTAGTGTAGAACGCAACACAACACATATGCAACATGAGAAACTTCGAAAAATTCAAAAAAGTATACAAATAACTCGAAATCTTCTTCAACCGCGTAGAGTAGTGTAGAACACAGCACAACACATGTGCAACATGAGAAACTTAGAAAAACTTTAAAAAGTTATGAAATAACTCGAAAATCTCTGAAACAGCGTAGAACAATGTAGAAACCGCAACAGGAGAAACTTCGAACAACTCAAAAAAGTAATGAAATAACTCGAAATCTTCTGCAACAGTGCAGAGTAGTGTAGAACACAGCACAACACATGTGCAACATGAGAAACGTCGGAAAACTCAAAAAAGTAATGAAATAACTCGAACACCTCTGAAGCAGTGTAGAGTTAGTTTAGAACACCAGCACAACCCATATGCACCAGGAGAAACTTCGAAAAACTCAAAAAAGTATACAAACAACTCGAATCTTCTGCAACCGCGTTGACTAGTGTAGAACGCAACACAACACATATGCAACATGAGAAATTTCGAAATCCTCAAAAAAGTAAAAAAATAACTCGTAATCTTCTGAAGCAGCATAGAGTCGTGTAGAGCACAGCATAACACATGTGCACCAGGAGAAACTTCGAAAAACTCAAAAAAGTATACAAATAACTGGAAATCTTCCGAAGCAGCGTAGAGTAGTGTAGCTAAGCAGCACAACACATACACAACATGAGAAACTTCGAAAAACACAAAAAAGTAATGATATAACTCGAAATCTTCTGAAACAGCGGAGAGTAGTTGACAACCCAGCACCACCCATAGGCATCAGAAGAAACTTCGGAAAACTCAAAAAACTAATGAAATAACTCGAAATCTTCTGAAGCAGCGTAGAGTTGTTAGTCAAGCAGCACAACACTTAAGCAACATGAGAAACTTCGAAAAATTCAAAAAAGTATAAAAATAACTCGAAATCTTCTGCAGCAGCGTAGAGTAGTGTAGCTAAGCAGCACAACACAGACGCAACATGAGAAACTTCGAAAAACTCAAAAAAGTAATGAAATAACTCGAAAACCTCTGAAGCAGTGTGGAGTTAGTTTAGAACCCAGCACAACCCATATGCACCAGGAGAAACTTCGAAAAACTCAAAAAAGTATACAAATAACTCGAAATCTTCTGAAGCAGCGTAGAGTAGTGTAGTTGAGCAGCACAACACGTACACAACATGAGAAACTTCGAAAAACTCAAAAAAGTTATGAAATAACTCGAAAATCTCTGAAACAGTGTAGAGTAATGTAGAAGCCAGCAACATGAGAAACTTCGCAAAACTCAAAAAAGTATACAATTAACTGGAAATCTTGTGAAGCAGCGTAGAGTAGTGTACAACACAGCACAACACATTCGCAACATGAGAAACTACGAAAAACTCAAAAAACTAATGAAATAACTCGAAATCTTCTGCAACAGTGCAGAGTAGTGTAGAACACAGCACAACACATGTACAACATGAGAAACTTCGAAAAATTCAAAAAAGTATAAAAATAACTCGAAATCTTCTGAAGCAGCGTAGAGTAGTGTAGCTAAGCAGCACAACACATGTGCAAGATGAGAAACTTCGAAAAACTCAAAAAAGTAATGAAATAACTCGAAAACCTCTGAAGCAGTGTAAAGTTAGTTTAGAACCCAGCACAACCTATATTCACGAGGGGAAACTTAGAAAAACTCAAAAAAGTATACAAATAACTCGAAATCTTCTGCAACCGCGTAGAATAGTGTAGAACACAGAACAACACATTCGCAACATGAGAAACTTCGAAAAACTCAAAAAAGTATAAAAATAACTCGAAATCTTCTGAAACAGCGTAGAGTAGATGACAACCCAGCACCACCCATAGGCACCAGGACAAACTTCGGTGAACTCAAAATACTAATGAAATAACTCTAAAATCTCTGAAACAGCGTAGAGTAATGTGGAACACAGCACAACACATACGCAAGATGGGAAACTTCGCAAAACTCAAAAAAGTTTTAAAAAACTCGAAATCTTCTGACGCAGCGTAGAGTAGTGTAGTTGAGCAGCACAACACGTACACAACATGAGAAACTTAGAAAAACTCAAAAAAGTTATGAAATAACTCGAAAATCTCTGAAACAGCGTAGAGTAATGTAGAAGCCAGCAACATGAGAAACTTCGAAAAACTCAAAAAAGTATACAATTAACTGGAAATCTTGTGAAGCAGCGTAGAGTAGTGTAGAACACAGCACAACACATTCGCAACATGAGAAACTACGAAAAACTCAAAAAAGTATAAAAATAACTCGAAATCTTGTGAAACAGCGTAGAGTAGTTGACAACACAGCACCACCCATAGGCACCAGGAGAAACTTCGGAAAACTCAAAAAACTAATGAAATAACTCGAAATCTTCTGAAGCAGCGTAGAGTAGTGTAGAACACAGAACAACACATGTGCAACATGAGAAACTTCGAAAAACTCAAGAAAGTATACAAACAACTCGAATCTTCTGCAACCGCGTAGAGTAGTGTAGAACACAACACAACACATATGCAACATGAGAAACTTAGAAAAACTGAAAAAAGTAATGAAATAACTCGCAAATCTCTGAAACAGCGTAGAGTAATGTAGAACCCAGCACAACACATACGCAACATGAAAAGCTTCGAAAAACTCAAAAATTTTAAAAAATAACTCGAAAACCTCTGAACCAGCGTAGAGTTAGTTCAGAACCCAGCACAACCCATATGAACCAGGGGAAACTACGAAAAGCTCAAAAAAGTATACAAATAACTCGAAATCTTCTAATGCAGCGTAGAGTAGTGTAGTTACGAAGCACAACACATACACAACATGACAAACTTCGAAAAACTCAAAAAAGTAATGATATAACTCGAAATCTTCTGAAACAGCGTAGAGTAGTTGACAACCCAGCACCACCCATAGGCACCAGAAGAATCTTCGGAAAACTCAAAAAACTAATGAAATAACTCGAAATCTTCTGAAGCAGCGTAGAGCAGTTAGTTAAGCAGCACAACACATAAGCAACATGAGAAACTTCGAAAAACTCAAAAAAGTAATGAAATAACTCGAAATCTTCTGCAACAGTGTAGAGTAGTGTAGAACACAGCACAACACATGTGCAACATGAGAAACTTCGAAAAATTCAAAAAAGTATAAAAATAACTCGAAATCTTCTGAAGCAGCGTAGAGTAGTGTAGCTAAGCAGCACAACACATGTGCAAGATGAGAAACTTCGAAAAACTCAAAAAAGTAATGAAATAACTCGAAAACCTCTGAAGCAGTGTAAAGTTAGTTTAGAACCCAGCACAACCTATATTCACGAGGGGAAACTTAGAAAAACTCAAAAAAGTATACAAATAACTCGAAATCTTCTGCAACCGCGTAGAATAGTGTAGAACACAGAACAACACATTCGCAACATGAGAAACTTCGAAAAACTCAAAAAAGTATAAAAATAACTCGAAATCTTCTGAAACAGCGTAGAGTAGATGACAACCCAGCACCACCCATAGGCACCAGGACAAACTTCGGTGAACTCAAAATACTAATGAAATAACTCTAAAATCTCTGAAACAGCGTAGAGTAATGTGGAACACAGCACAACACATACGCAAGATGGGAAACTTCGCAAAACTCAAAAAAGTTTTAAAAAACTCGAAATCTTCTGACGCAGCGTAGAGTAGTGTAGTTGAGCAGCACAACACGTACACAACATGAGAAACTTAGAAAAACTCAAAAAAGTTATGAAATAACTCGAAAATCTCTGAAACAGCGTAGAGTAATGTAGAAGCCAGCAACATGAGAAACTTCGAAAAACTCAAAAAAGTATACAATTAACTGGAAATCTTGTGAAGCAGCGTAGAGTAGTGTAGAACACAGCACAACACATTCGCAACATGAGAAACTACGAAAAACTCAAAAAAGTATAAAAATAACTCGAAATCTTGTGAAACAGCGTAGAGTAGTTGACAACACAGCACCACCCATAGGCACCAGGAGAAACTTCGGAAAACTCAAAAAACTAATGAAATAACTCGAAATCTTCTGAAGCAGCGTAGAGTAGTGTAGAACACAGAACAACACATGTGCAACATGAGAAACTTCGAAAAACTCAAGAAAGTATACAAACAACTCGAATCTTCTGCAACCGCGTGAGTAGTGTAGAACACAACACAACACATATGCAACATGAGAAACTTAGAAAAACTGAAAAAAGTAATGAAATAACTCGCAAATCTCTGAAACAGTGTAGAGTAATGTAGAACCCAGCACAACACATACGCAACATGAAAAGCTTCGAAAAACTCAAAAATTTTAAAAAATAACTCGAAAACCTCTGAACCAGCGTAGAGTTAGTTCAGAACCCAGCACAACCCATATGAACCAGGGGAAACTACGAAAAGCTCAAAAAAGTATACAAATAACTCGAAATCTTCTAATGCAGCTTAGAGTAGTGTAGTTACGAAGCACAACACATACACAACATGACAAACTTCGAAAAACTCAAAAAAGTAATGATATAACTCGAAATCTTCTGAAACAGCGTAGAGTAGTTGACAACCCAGCACCACCCATAGGCACCAGAAGAATCTTCGGAAAACTCAAAAAACTAATGAAATAACTCGAAATCTTCTGAAGCAGCGTAGAGCAGTTAGTTAAGCAGCACAACACATAAGCAACATGAGAAACTTCGAAAAACTCAAAAAAGTAATGAAATAACTCGAAATCTTCTGCAACAGTGTAGAGTAGTGTAGAACACAGCACAACACATGTGCAACATGAGAAACTTCGAAAAATTCAAAAAAGTATAAAAATAACTCGAAATCTTCTGAAGCAGCGTAGAGTAGTGTAGCTAAGCAGCACAACACATGTGCAACATGAGAAACTTCGAAAAACTCAAAAAAGTAATGAAATAACTCGAAAACCTCTGAAGCAGTGTAGAGTTAGTTTAGAACCCAGCACAACCTATATGCACGAGGGGAAACTTCGAAAATCTCAAAAAAGTATACAAACAACTCGAATCTTCTGCAACCGCGTTGATTAGTGTAAAACGCAACACAACACATATGCAACATGCGAAACTAAGAAAAAGTGAACAAAGTAATGAAATAACTCGACAATCTCTGAAACACCATACAGTAATGTAGAACCCGGCAAAACACATACGCAACATGAGAAACTTCGAAAAACTCAAAAAAGTAATGAAATAACTCGAAAACCTCTGAAGCAGTGTAGAGTTAGTTTAGAACCCAGCACAACCTATATGCACGAGGGGAAACTTCGAAAATCTCAAAAAAGTATACAAACAACTCGAATCTTCTGCAACCGCGTTGATTAGTGTAAAACGCAACACAACACATATGCAACATGCGAAACTAAGAAAAAGTGAACAAAGTAATGAAATAACTCGACAATCTCTGAAACACCATACAGTAATGTAGAACCCGGCAAAACACATACGCAACATGAGAAACTTCGAAAAACTCAAAAAAGTAATGAAATAACTCGAAAACCTCTGAAGCAGTGTGGAGTTAGTTTAGAACGCAGCACAACGCATATGCAGAAGGAGAAACTTCGAAAAACACAAAAATGTAATGATATAAGTCGAAATCTTCTGACGCAGCGTAGAGTAGTGTAGCTAAGCAGCACAACACGTATGCAACATGAGAAATTTCGAAAAACTCAAAAAAGTTTTTAAAAACTCGAAATCTTCTGAAGCAGCGTAGAGTAGTGCAGTTAAGCACCACAACACATTCGCAACATGAAAAGCTTCGACAAACTTAAAATTTTAAAAAAATAACTCGAAAACCTCTGAACCACCGTAGAGTTAGTTCAGAACCCAGCACAACACATACACAACATGAGAAACTTCGAAAAACTCAAAAAAGTAATGATATAACTCGAAATCTTCTGAAACAGCGTAGAGTAGTGTAGAACACAGTACCACACATGTGCAACATGAGAAACTTCGAAAAATTCAAAAAAGTATAAAAATAACTCGAAATCTTCAGAAGCAGCGTAGAGTAGTGTAGCTAAGCAGCACAACACATGTGCAACATGAGAAACTTCGAAAAACTCAAAAAAGTAATGAAGTAACTCAAAAACCTCTGAAGCAGTGTAGAGTTAGTTTAGAACCCAGCACAACCTATATGCACGAGGGGAAACTTCGAAAAACTCAAAAAAGTATACAAATAACTCGAAATCTTCTGCAACAGTGTAGAGTAGTGTAGAATACAGCACAACACATGTGCAACATGAGAAACTTCGAAAAACTCAAAAAAGTTTAAAAAAAACTCGAAATCTTCTGACGCAGCGTAGAGTAGTGTAGTTGAGCAGCACAACACGTACACAACATGAGAAACTTCGAAAAACTCAAAAAAGTTATGAAATAACTCGAAAATCTCTGAAACAGCGTAGAGTAATGTAGAACCCAGCACAACACATACGCAACATGAGAAACATCAAAAACTCAAAAAAGTAATGAAATAACTCGAAAACCTCTGAAACAGTGTAGAGTAATGTAGAAACCGCAACAGGAGAAACTTCGGAAAACTCAAAAAAGTCATGAAATAACTCCAAAACCTCAGAAACAGCGTAGAGTAATGTAGAACCCAGCACAACCCATATGCACTAGAAGAAACTTCGAAAAGCTCAAAATGTATACAAATAACTCGAAATCTTCTGCAACAGCGTAGAGTAGTGTAGCTAAGCAGCACAACACATATGCAACATGAGAAACATCGAAAAACTCAAAAAAGTTATGAAATAACTCGAAAACCTCTCAAACAGTGTAGAGTTAGTTTAGATCCCAGCACAACCTTTATGCACTAGGAGAAACTTCGAAAAACTCAAAAAAGTATACAATTAACTGGAAATCTTGTGAAGCAGCGTAGAGTAGTGTAGAACACAGCACAACACATACGCAACATGAGAAACATCGAAAAAATCAAAAAAGTGATGAAATAACTCGAAATCTTCTGAAGCAGCGTAGAGTAGTTAATTAAGCAGCACTACACATAAGCAACATGAGAAACTTCGAAAAACTCAAAAAAGTAATGAAATAACTCGAAATCTTCTGCAACAGTGTAGAATAGTGTAGAACACAGCACAACACATGGGCAACATGAGAAACATCGAAAAACTCAAAAAAGTATAAAAATAACTCGAAATCTTCTGCAGCAGCGTAGAGTAGTGTAGCTAAGCAGCACAACACATATGCAACATGAGAAACTTAGAAAAACTGAAAAAAGTAATGAAATAACTCGAAAACCTCTGAAGCAGTGTAAAGTTAGTTCAGAACCCAGCACAACCCATATGAACCAGGGGAAACTACGAAAAGCTCAAAAAAGTATACAAATAACTCGAAATCTTCTAATGAAGCGTAGAGTAGTGTAGTTACGCAGCACAATACATACACAACATGTGAAACTTCGAAAAACTCAAAAAAGTAATGAAATAACTCAAAATTCTCTGAAACAGCGTAGAGTAATGTAGAACCCAGCACAACCCATATGCACTAGAAGAAACTTCGAAAAGCTCAAAAAAGTATACAAATAACTCGAAATCTTCTGCAACAGCGTAGAGTAGTGTAGAACACAGCACAACACATTCGCAACATGAGAAACTTCGAAAAACTCAATAAAGTATAAAAATAACTCGAAATCTTCTCAAACAGCGTAGAGTAGTTGACAACCCAGCACCACCCATAGGCACCAGGACAAACTTCGGTAAACTCAAAAAACTAATGAAATAACTCTAAAATCTCTGAAACAGCGTAGAATAATGTAGAACCCAGCACAACACATCCGCAGCATGAGAAACTTCGCAAAACTCAAAAAAGTTTTAAAAAACTCGAAATCTTCTGACGCAGCGTAGAGTCGTGTAGTTGAGCAGCACAACACGTACACAACATGAGAAACTTAGAAAAACTTTAAAAAGTTATGAAATAACTCGAAAATCTCTGAAACAGCGTAGAGTAATGTAGAAGCCAGCAACATGAGAAACTTCGAAAAACTCAAAACAGTATACAATTAACTGGAAATCTTGTGAAGCAGCGTAGAGTAGTGTAGAACACAGCACAACACATTCGCAACATGAGAAACTACGAAAAACTCAAAAAAGTATAAAAATAACTCGAAATCTTGTGAAACAGCGTAGAGTAGTTGACAACACAGCACCACCCATAGGCACCAGGAGAAACTTCAGAAAACTCAAAAAACTAATGATATAACTCGAAATCTTCTGAAGCAGCGTAGAGTAGTGTAGAACACAGAACAACACATGTGCAACATGAGAAACTTCGAAAAACTCAAGAAAGTATACAAACAACTCGAATCTTCTGCAACCGCGTAGAGTAGTGTAGAACACAACACAACACATGTGCAACATGAGAAACTTCGAAGAACTCAAAAAAGTATAAACATAACCCGAAATCTTCTGCAGCAGCGTAGAGTAGAGGAGCTACTCTACATATGCAACATGAGAAACTTAGAAAAACTGAAAAAAGTAATGAAATAACTCGAAAATCTCTGAAACAGCGTAGAGTAATGTAGAACCCAGCACAACACATACGCAACATGAGAAACCTAGAAAAACTGAAAAAAGTAATGAAATAACTCGAAAACCTCTGAAGCAGTGTAGAGTTAGTTTAGAACCCAGCACAACCTATATGCACTAGGAGAAACTTCGAAAAACTCACAAAAGTATACAATTAACTGGAAATATTGTGAAGTAGCGTAGAGTAGTGTAGAACACAGCACAACACATACGCAACATGAGAAACATCGAAAAAATCAAAAAAGTGATGAAATAACTCGAAATCTTCTGAAGCAGCGTAGAGTAGATAGTTACGCAGCACAACACATGTGCAACATGAGAAACTTCGAAAAACTCAAAAAAGTATACAAATAACTCGAAATATTCTGCAACCGCGTAGAGTAGTGTAGAACACAGAACAACACATGTGCAACATGAGAAACTTCGAAAAACTCAAAAAAGTAATGAAATAACTCGAAAACCTCTGAAGCAGTGTAGAGATGGTTTAGAACCCAGCACAACCCATATGCACCAGGAGAAACTTCGAAAAACTCAAAAAAGTATACAAACAACTCGAATCTTCTGCAACCGCGTAGACTAGTGTGGAACACAACACAACACATATGCAACATGAGAAACTTCGAAAAACTCAAAAAAGTAAAAAAATAACTCGTAATCTTCTGAAGCAGCATCGAGTAGTGTAGAGCACAGCACAACACATGCGCAACATGGGAAACTTCGAAAAACTCAAAAAAGTATAAACATAACTCGAAAATCTCTGAAACAGCGTAGAGTAATGTAGAAACTGCAACAGGAGAAACTTCGAAAAACTCAAGAATGTATACAAACAACTCGAATCTTCTGCAACTGCGTAGACTAGTGTAGAACCCAACACAACTCATATGCACCAGAAGAAACTTCGAAAAGCTCAAAAAAGTATACAAATAACTTGAAATCTTCTGCAACAGTGTAGAGTAGTGTAGAACACAGCACAACACAAGTGCAACATGAGAAACTTCGAAAAACTCAAAAATGTTTAAAAAAAACTCGAAATCTTCTGAAGCAGCGTAGAGTAGTGTAGTTAAGCAGCACAACACGTACACAACATGAGAAACTTCGAAAAACTCAAAAAAGTTGTGAAAGAACCCGAAAATCTCTGATACAGCGTAAAGTAGTGTAGGTAAGCACAGACGCAACATGAGAAACTTCGAAAAACTCAAAACAGTAATGAAATAACTCGAAAACCTGTGAAACAGTGTAAAGTTAGTTTCGAACCCAGCATCACCTATATGCACCAGGAGAAACTTCGAAAAACTCAAAAACGTATACAAATAACTGGAAATCTTCTGAAGCAGCGTAGAGTAGTGTAGCTAAGTAGCACAACACATATGCAACATGCGAAACTTAGAAAAAGTGAAAACAGTAATGAAATATCTCGACAATCTCTGAAACACCATACAGTAATGTAGAACCCGGCAAAACACATACGCAACATGAGAAACTTCGAAAAACTCAAAAAAGTAATGAAATAACTCGAAAACCTCTGAAGCAGTGTGGAGTTAGTTTAGAACGCAGTACAACCCATATGCAGAAGGAGAAACTTCGAAAAACACAAAAAAGTAATGATATAAGTCGAAATCTTCTAATGCAGCGTAGAGTAGTGTAGTTATGGAGCACAACACAAACCCAACATGAGAAACTTCGAAAAACTCAAGAAAGTAATGATATAACTCGAAATCTTCTGAAACAGCGTAGAGTAGTTGACAATCCAGCACCACCCATATGCACCAGGAGAAACTTCGAAAAACAAAAAAAAGTAATGAAATAACTCGAAATCTTCTGCAACAGTGTAGAATAGTGTAGAACACAGCACAACACATGGGCAACATGAGAAACTTCGAAAAATTCAAAAAAGTATAAATATAATTCGAAATCTTCTGCAACCACGTAGAGTAGTGTACAAATCTTCTGAAGCAGCGTAGAGTAGTTAGTTAAGCAGCACAACACATAAGCAACATGAGAAACTTCGAAAAACTCAAAAAAGTAATGAAATAACTCGAAATCTTCTGCAACAGTGTAGAATAGTGTAGAACACAGCAGAACACATGGGCAACATGAGAAACTTCGAAGAATTCAAAAAAGTATAAATATAACTCGAAATCTTCTGCAGCAGCGTAGAGTAGTGCAGCTAAGCAGCATATCACATGTGCAATATGAGAAACTTCGAAAAGCTCAAAAAAGTATACAAATAACACGAAATCTTCTGAAGCAGCGCAGAGTAGTGTAGCTAAGCAGCACAACACATCTGCAACATGAGAAACTTAGAAAAACTGAAAAAAGTAATGAAATAACTCGAAAATCTCTGAAACAGCGTAGAGTAATGTAGAACCCAGCACAACACATACGCAACATGAAAAGCTTCGAAAAACTCAAAAATTTAAATAAATAACTCGAAAACCTCTGAACCAGCGTAGAGTTAGTTCGGAACCCAGCACAACCCATACACAACATGAGAAACTTCGAGAAACTCAAAAAAGTAATGATATAACTCAAAATCTTCTAATGCAGCGTAGAGTAGTTAGTCAAGCAGCTTCTAAACTAACTTTACACTGTTTCACAGGTTTTCGAGTTATTTCATTACTGTTTTGAGTTTTTCGAAGTTTCTCATGTTGCGTCTGTGCTTACCTACACTACTTTACGCTGCTGCAGAAGATTTCGAGTTATTTTTTTACTTTTTTGAGCTTTTCGAAGTTACTCATATTGCACATGTGATATGCTGCTTAGCTACACTACTCTACGCTGCTGCAGAAGATTTCGAGTTATTTTTATACTTTTTTGAATTTTTCGAAGTTTCCCAAGTTGCTTATGTGTTGTGCTGCTTAACTCACTACTCTACCCTGCTTCAGAAGATTTCGAGTTATTTCGTAAGTTTTTTGAGTTTTCCGAAGTTTCTTCTGGTGCCTATGGGTGGTGCTGGGTTGTCAACTACTCTACGCTGTTTCAGAAGATTTCGAGTTATTTCATAACTTTTTTGAGTTTTTCGAAGTTTCTCATGTTGTGTACGTGTTGTGCTGGGTTGTAAACTAACTCCACACTGCTTCAGAGGTTTTCGAGCTTTTCATTACTTTTTTGAGTTTTTCGAAGTTTCTCATGTTGCGTATGTGTTGTGCTGGGTTCTACATTACTGTATGCTGTTTCAGAGATTGTCGAGTTATTTCATTACATTTTTCACTTTTCTAAGTTTCGCATGTTGCATATGTATGGTGCTGCTTAGCTACACCACTCTACGCTGCTTCAGAAGATTTCCAGTTATTTGTATACTTTTTTGAGTTTTTCGAAGTTTCTCCTGGTGCATAGAGGTTATGCTGGGTTCTAAACTAACTTTACACTGTTTCAGAGGTTTTCGAGTTATATTATTACTGTTTTGAGTTTTTGACGTTTCTCATATTGCACATGTGATATGCTGCTTAGCTACACTACTCTACGCCGCTGCAGAAGATTTCGAGTTTTTTTTATACTTTTTTGAATTTTTCGAAGTTTCTCATGTTGCACATGTGTTGTGCTGTGTTCTTCACTACTCTACACTGTTGCAGAAGATTTCGAGTTATTTCATTACTTTTTTGAGTTTTTCGAAGTTTCTCCTGGTGCATATGGGTTGTGCTGAGTTCTAAACTAACTCTACACTGTTTCAGAGGTTTTCCAGTTATTTCATAACTTTTTTGAGTTTTGCGAAGTTTCTCATGTTGCGTATGTGTTGTGCTGGGTTGTACATTACTCTCCGCTGTTTCAGAGATTTTCGAGTTATTTCATTACTTTTTTCAGTTTTTCTAAGTTTCTCATGTTGCATATGTGTTGTGCTGCGTAGCTCCACTACTCTACGCTGTTTCACAAGATTTCGAGTTATTTTTATACTTTTTTGAGTTTTTCGTAGTTTCTCATGTTGCGAATGTGTTGTGCTGTGTTCTACACTACTCTACGCTGCTTCACAAGATTTCCAGTTAATTGTATATTGTTTTGAATTTTTCGAAGTTTCACATGTTGCTGGCTTCTTCATTACTCTACGCTGTTTCAGAGATTTCGAGTTATTTCATAACTTCTTTGAGTTTTTCGAAGTTTCTAATGTTGTGTACGTGTTGTCCTGCTCAACTACACTACTCTACGCTGCTTCAGAAGATTTCGAGTTATTTGTATACATTTTTGAGTTTTTCGAAGTTTCTCCTGGTGGATATGGGTTGTGCTGGGTTCTAAACTAACTCTACGCAGCTGCAGAAGATTTCGAGTTATTTTTATACTTTTTTGAATTTTTCGAAGTTTCTCATGTTGCTTAAGTGTTGTGCTGCTTGCCTAACTACTCTACGCTGCATTAGAAGATTTTGAGTTGTATCATTACTTTTTTGAGTTTCTCGAAGTTTCTCATGTTGTGTATGGGTTGTGCTGGGTTCTGAACTAACTCTACGCTGGTTCAGAGGTTTTCGAGTTATTTATTTAAATTTTTGAGTTTTTCGAAGCTTTTCATGTTGCGTATGTGTTGTGCTGGGTTCTACATTACTCTACGCTGTTTCAGAGATTTTCGAGTTATTTCATTACTTTTTTCAGTTTTTCTAAGTTTCTCATGTTGCATATGTGTTGTGCTGCTTAGCTACACTACTCTACGCTGCTTCAGAAGATTTCGTGTTATTTGTATACTTTTTTGAGCTTTTCGAAGTTTCTCATATTGCACATGTGATATGCTGCTTAGCTGCACTACTCTACGCTGCTGCAGAAGATTTCGAGTTATATTTATACTTTTTTGAATTTTTCGAAGTTTCTCATGTTGCCCATGTGTTCTGCTGTGTTCTACACTATTCTACACTGTTGCAGAAGATTTCGAGTTATTTCATTACTTTTTTGAGTTTTTCGAAGTTTCTCATGTTGCTTATGTGTTGTGCTGCTTAACTAACTACTCTACGCTGCTTCAGAAGATTTGTGCACTACTCTACGCGGTTGTAGAAGATTCGAGTTGTTTGTATACTTTCTTGAGTTTTTCGAAGTTTCTCATGTTGCACATGTGTTGTTCTGTGTTCTACACTACTCTATGCGGTTGCAGAAGATTCGAGTTGTTTGTATACTTTCTTGAGTTTTTCGAAGTTTCTCATGTTGCACATGTGTTGTGCTGCTTAACTATCTACTCTACGCTGTTTCAGAAGATTTCGAGTTATTTCATTACTTTGTTGATTTTTTCGATGTTTCTCATGTTGCGTATGTGTTGTGCTGTGTTCTACACTACTCTACGCTGCTTCACAGGATTTCCAGTTAATTGTATACTTTTTTGAGTTTCGCGAAGTTTCTCCTTGTGCATATAAGTTGTGCTGGGATCTAAACTAACTCTACACTGTTTCAGAGGTTTTCTAGTTATTTCATAACTTTTTTCAGTTTTTCGATGTTTCTCATGTTGCGTATGTGTTGTGCTGCTTAGCTACACTACTCTACGCTGCTTCAGAAGATTTCGAGTTATTTGTATACTTGTTTGAGCTTTTCGAAGTTTCTCATATTGCACATGTGATATGCTGCTTAGCTACAGCACTCTACGCTGCTGCAGAATATTTCGAGTTATTTTTATACTTTTTTGAATTTTTCGAAGTTTCTCATGTTGCCCATGTGTTGTGCTGTGTTCTACACTATTCTACACTGTTGCAGAAGATTTCGAGTTATTTCATTACTTTTTTGAGTTTTTCGAAGTTTCTCATGTTGCTTATGTGTGGTGCTGCTTAACTAATTACTCTACGCTGCTTCAGAAGATTTCGAGTTATTTCATTAGTTTTTTGAGTTTTCCGAAGTTACTTCTGGTGCCTATGGGTGGTGCTGGTTTGTTAACTACTTTACACTGCTTCAGAAGATTTCGAGTTATTTCATCACTTTTTTGATTTTTCGATGTTTCTCATGTTGCGTATGTGTTGTGCTGTGTTCTACACTACTCTACGCTGCTTCACAAGATTTCCAGTTAATTGTATACTTTTTTGAGTTTTTCGATGTTTCTCATGTTGCGCATGTGTTGTGCTGGGTTCTACATTACTCTCCGCTGTTTCAGAGATTTTCGAGTTATTTCATTACTGTTTTGATTTTTTCGAAGTTTCTCATGTTGCGTCTGTGCTTAGCTACACTACTCTACGCTGCTGCAGAGGATTTCGAGTTATTTTTTACTTTTTTGAGCTTTTCGAAGTTTCTCATATTGCACATGTGATATGCTGCTTAGCTACACTACTCTATGCTGCTGCAGAAGATTTCGAGTTATTTTTATACTTTTTTGAATTTTTCGATGTTTCTCAAGTTGCGTCGGTGTTGTGCCGGCTTCTACATTACTCTACGCTGTTTCAGAGATTTGCGAGTTATTTCATAACTTGTTTGAGTTTTTCGAAGTTTCTCATGTTGTGTCCGTGTTCTGCTGGGTTCTACATTAATCTACGCTGTTTCAGAAATTTTCGAGTTATTTCATTACTTTTTTCAGTTTTTCTAAGTTTCTTATGTTGCATATGTAGAGTAGCTACACTACTCTACGCTGCTGCAGAAGATTTCCTGTTATTTTTATACTTTTT
Organism: Pristiophorus japonicus; assembly: GCF_044704955.1. Lineage (NCBI taxonomy): Eukaryota > Metazoa > Chordata > Chondrichthyes > Pristiophoridae > Pristiophorus > Pristiophorus japonicus. The sequence continues at coordinate 81,936,270 of NC_091989.1, read as the reverse complement.
TGAATTTTTCGAAGTTTCTCATGTTGCACATGTGTTGTTCTGTGTTCTACACTACTCTATGCGGTTGCAGAAGATTCGAGTTGTTTGTATACTTTCTTGAGTTTTTCGAAGTTTCTCATGTTGCACATGTGTTGTGCTGCTTAACTATCTACTCTACGCTGTTTCAGAAGATTTCGAGTTATTTCATTACTTTGTTGATTTTTTCGATGTTTCTCATGTTGCGTATGTGTTGTGCTGTGTTCTACACTACTCTACGCTGCTTCACAGGATTTCCAGTTAATTGTATACTTTTTTGAGTTTCTCGAAGTTTCTCCTTGTGCATATAAGTTGTGCTGGGACCTAAACTAACTCTACACTGTTTCAGAGGTTTTCTAGTTATTTCATAACTTTTTTCAGTTTTTCGATGTTTCTCATGTTGCGTATGTGTTGTGCTGCTTAGCTACACTACTCTACGCTGCTTCAGAAGATTTCGAGTTATTTGTATACTTGTTTGAGCTTTTCGAAGTTTCTCATATTGCACATGTGATATGCTGCTTAGCTACAGCACTCTACGCTGCTGCAGAATATTTCGAGTTATTTTTATACTTTTTTGAATTTTTCGAAGTTTCTCATGTTGCCCATGTGTTGTGCTGTGTTCTACACTATTCTACACTGTTGCAGAAGATTTCGAGTTATTTCATTACTTTTTTGAGTTTTTCGAAGTTTCTCATGTTGCTTATGTGTGGTGCTGCTTAACTAATTACTCTACGCTGCTTCAGAAGATTTCGAGTTATTTCATTAGTTTTTTGAGTTTTCCGAAGTTACTTCTGGTGCCTATGGGTGGTGCTGGTTTGTTAACTACTTTACACTGCTTCAGAAGATTTCGAGTTATTTCATCACTTTTTTGATTTTTCGATGTTTCTCATGTTGCGTATGTGTTGTGCTCTGTTCTACACTACTCTACGCTGCTTCACAAGATTTCCAGTTAATTGTATACTTTTTTGAGTTTTTCGATGTTTCTCATGTTGCGCATGTGTTGTGCTGGGTTCTACATTACTCTCCGCTGTTTCAGAGATTTTCGAGTTATTTCATTACTGTTTTGATTTTTTCGAAGTTTCTCATGTTGCGTCTGTGCTTAGCTACACTACTCTACGCTGCTGCAGAGGATTTCGAGTTATTTTTTACTTTTTTGAGCTTTTCGAAGTTTCTCATATTGCACATGTGATATGCTGCTTAGCTACACTACTCTATGCTGCTGCAGAAGATTTCGAGTTATTTTTATACTTTTTTGAATTTTTCGATGTTTCTCAAGTTGCGTCGGTGTTGTGCCGGCTTCTACATTACTCTACGCTGTTTCAGAGATTTGCGAGTTATTTCATAACTTGTTTGAGTTTTTCGAAGTTTCTCATGTTGTGTCCGTGTTCTGCTGGGTTCTACATTAATCTACGCTGTTTCAGAAATTTTCGAGTTATTTCATTACTTTTTTCAGTTTTTCTAAGTTTCTTATGTTGCATATGTAGAGTAGCTACACTACTCTACGCTGCTGCAGAAGATTTCCTGTTATTTTTATACTTTTTTGAATTTTTCGAAGTTTCTCATGTTGCCCATGTGTTGTGCTGTGTTCTACACTATTCTACACTGTTGCAGAAGATTTCGAGTTATTTCATTACTTTTTTGAGTTGTTCGAAGTTTCTCATGTTGCTTATGTGTTGTGCTGCTTAACTAACTACTCTACGCTGCTTCAGAAGATTTCTACACTACTCCACGCGGTTGCAGAAGATTTGAGTTGTTTGTATACTTTCTTGAGTTTTTCGAAGTTTCTCATGTTGCACATGTGTAGTGCTGCTTAACTAACTACTCTACGCTGCTTCAGAAGATTTCTACACTACTCTACGCGGTTGCAGAAGATTTGAGTTGTTTGTATACTTTCTTGAGTTTTTCGAAGTTTCTCATGTTGCACATGTGTTGTTCTGTGTTCTACACTACTCTACGCAGTTGCAGAAGATTCGAGTTGTTTGTATACTTTCTTGAGTTTTTCGAAGTTTCTCATGTTGCACATGTGTTGTGCTGCTTAACTATCTACTCTACGCTGCTTCAGAAGATTTCGAGTTATTTCATTACTTTTTTGATTTTTTCGATGTTTCTCATGTTGCAAATGTGTTGTGGTGCGTTCTACACTACTCTACGCTGCTTCACAAGATTTCCAGTTAATTGTATACTTTTTTGAGTTTCTCGAAGTTTCTCCTAGTGCATATAAGTTGTGCTGGGATCCAAATTAACTCTACACTGTTTCGGAGGTTTTCGAGTTATTTCATTACTTCTTTGAGTTTTTCGATGTTTCTCATGTTGCGTATGTGTTGTGCTGCTTAGCTACACTACTCTACGCTGCTTCAGAAGATTTCGAGTTATTTGTATACTTTTTTGAGCTTTTCGAAGTTTCTCATATTGCACATGTGATATGCTGCTTAGCTACACTACTCTACGCTGCTGCAGAAGATTACGAGTTATTTCATTACTTTTTTGAATTTTTCGAAGTTTCTCATGTTGCCCATGTGTTGTGCTGTGTTCTGCACTATTCTACACTGTTGCAGAAGATGTCGAGTTATTTCATTACTTTTTTGAGTTTTTCGAAGTTACTCATGTTTCTTATGTGTTGTGCTGCTTAACTAACTAATCTACGCTGCTTCAGAAGATTTCGAGTTATTTCATTAGTTTTTTGAGTTTTCCGAAGTTACTTCTGGTGCCTATGGGTGGTGCTGGGTTGTCAACTACTCTACGCTGTTTCAGAAGATTTCGAGTTATATCATTACTTTTTTGAGTTCTTCGAAGTTTCTCATGTTGTGTATGTGTTGTGCTGCATAACTACACTACTCTACGCTGCATTAGAAGATTTCGACTTATATCATTACTTTTTTGTGTTTTTCCAAGTTTCTCCTTCTGTATATGGGTTGTACTGCGTTCTAAACTAACTCCACACTGCTTCAGAGGTTTTCGAGCTATTTCATTACTTTTTTGAGTTTTTCGAAGTTTTTTCTGGTGCCTATGGGTGGTGCTGGGTAGTCAACTACTCTACGCTGTTTCAGAAGATTTCGAGTTATATCATTACTTATTTGAGTTTTTCGAAGTTTCTCATGTCGTGTACGTGTTCTGCTGGGTTCTAAACTAACTCCACACTGCATCAGAGGTTTTCAATCTTTTCGTTACTTTTTTGAGCTTTTCGAAGTTTCGCATGTTGCATATGTGTTGTGCTGCTTAGCTACACTACTCTACGCTGCTTCAGAAGATTTCCAGTTATTTGTATACTTTTTTTAGTTTTTCGAAGTTTCTCCTGGTGCATATAGGTTATGCTGGGTTCTAAACTAACTTTACACTGTTTCACAGGTTTTCGAGTTATTTCATTACTGTTTTGAGTTTTTCGAAGTTTCTCATGTTGCATCTGTGCTTAGCTAAACTACTCTACGCTGCTGCAGAAGATTTCGAGTTATTTTTTACTTTTTTGAGGTTTTCGAAGTTTCTCATATTGCACATGTGATATGCTGCTTAGCTACACTACTCTACGCTGCTGCAGAAGATTTCGAGTTATTTTTATACTTTTTTGAATTTTTCGAAGTTTCCCATGTTGCTTATGTGTTGTGCTGCTTAACTAACTACTCTACGCTGCTTCAGGAGATTTCGAATTAATTCGTTAGATTTTTGCGTTTTCCGAAGTTTCTTCTGGTGCCTATGGGTGGTGCTGGGTTGTCAACTACTCGACGCTGTTTCAGAAGATTTCGAGTTATATCATTACTTATTTGAGTTTTTCGAAGTTTCTCATGTCGTGTACGTGTTGTGCTGGGTTCTAAACTAACTCCACACTGCTTCAGAGGTTTTCGAGCTTTACATTACTTTTTTGAGTTTTTCGAAGTTTCGCATGTTGCATATGTGTTGTGCTGCTTAGCTACACCACTCTACGCTGCTTCAGAAGATTTCCAGTTATTTATATACTTTTTTGAGTTTTTCGAAGTTTCTCCTGGTGCATATAGGTTATGCTGGGTTCTAAACTAACTTTACACTGTTTCACAGGTTTTCGAGTTATTTCATTACTGTTTTGAGTTTTTCGAAGTTTCTCATGTTGCGTATGTGTTGTGCTGGGTTCTACATTACTGTATGCTGTTTCAGAGATTGTCGAGTTATTTCATTACTTTTTTCACTTTTTCTAAGTTTCGGATGTTGCATATGTGTTGTGCTGCTTAGCTACACCACTCTACGCTGCTTCAGAAGATTTCCAGTTATTTGTATACTTTTTTGAGTTTCTCGAAGTTTCTCCTGGTGCATAGAGGTTATGCTGGGTTCTAAACTAACTTTACACTGTTTCACAGGTTTTCGAGTTATTTTATTACTGTTTTGAGTTTTTGAAGTTTCTCATATTGCACATGTGATATGCTGCTTAGCTACACTACTCTACGCTGCTGCAGAAGATTTCGAGTTTTTTAATACTTTTTTGAATTTTTCGAAGTTTCTCATGTTGCACATGTGACGTGCTGTGTTCTACACTACTCTACACTGTTGCAGAAGATTTCGAGTTATTTCATTACTTTTTTGAGTTTTTCGAAGTTTCTCCTGGTGCATATGGGTTGTGTTGGGTTCAAACTAACTCTACACTGTTTCTGAGGTTTTCGAGTTATTTCATAACTTTTTTGAATTTTTCGAAGTTAATCCTGGTGCATATGGGTTGTGCTGGGTTCTAAACTAACTCCACACTGCTTCAGAGGTTTTCGAGTTATTTCATAACTTTTTTGATTTTTTCGAAGTTTCTCATGTTGCATATGTGTTGTGCTGCTTAGCTACACTACTCTACGCTGCTACAGAACATTTCGAGTTATTTCATTAGTTTTTTGAGTTTTCCGAAGTTTCTCCTGGTGCCTATGGGTGGTGCTGCGTTGTCAACTACTCTACACTGCTTCACAAGATTTCCAGTTAATTGTATACTTTTTTGAGTTTTTCGAAGTTTCTCATGTTGCTGGCTTCTACATTACTCTACTCTGCTTCAGAAGATTTCGAGTTATTTCATAAGTTTTTTGAGTTTTCCGAAGTTACTTCTGGTGCCTATGGGTGGTGCTGGGCTGTCAACTACTCTACGCTGTTTCAGAAGATTTCGAGTTATATCATTACTTTTTTGAGTTTTTCGAAGTTTCTCATGTTGTGTATGTGTTGTGCTGGGTTCTGAACTAACTCTACGCTGGTTCAGAGGTTTTCGAGTTATTTTATTACTGTTTTGAGTTTATGAAGTTTCTCATATTGCACATGTGATATGCTGCTTAGCTACACTACTCTACGCTGCTGCAGAAGATTTCGAGTTTTTTAATACTTTTTTGAATTTTTCGAAGTTTCTCATGTTGCACATGTGACGTGCTGTGTTCTACACTACTCTACACTGTTGCAGAAGATTTCGAGTTATTTCATTACTTTTTTGAGTTTTTCGAAGTTTCTCCTGGTGCATATGGGTTGTGTTGGGTTCAAACTAACTCTACACTGTTTCTGAGGTTTTCGAGTTATTTCATAACTTTTTTGAATTTTTCGAAGTTAATCCTGGTGCATATGGGTTGTGCTGGGTTCTAAACTAACTCCACACTGCTTCAGAGGTTTTCGAGTTATTTCATAACTTTTTTGATTTTTTCGAAGTTTCTCATGTTGCATATGTGTTGTGCTGCTTAGCTACACTACTCTACGCTGCTACAGAACATTTCGAGTTATTTCATTAGTTTTTTGAGTTTTCCGAAGTTTCTCCTGGTGCCTATGGGTGGTGCTGCGTTGTCAACTACTCTACACTGCTTCACAAGATTTCCAGTTAATTGTATACTTTTTTGAGTTTTTCGAAGTTTCTCATGTTGCTGGCTTCTACATTACTCTACTCTGCTTCAGAAGATTTCGAGTTATTTCATAAGTTTTTTGAGTTTTCCGAAGTTACTTCTGGTGCCTATGGGTGGTGCTGGGCTGTCAACTACTCTACGCTGTTTCAGAAGATTTCGAGTTATATCATTACTTTTTTGAGTTTTTCGAAGTTTCTCATGTTGTGTATGTGTTGTGCTGGGTTCTGAACTAACTCTACGCTGGTTCAGAGGTTTTCGAGTTATTTTTTTAAATTTTTAAGTTTTTCGAAGCTTTTCATGTTGCGAATGTGTTGTGCTGCTCAACTACACTACTCTACGCTGCTTCAGAAGATTTCGAGTTTTTTAAAACTTTTTTGAGTTTTCCGAAGTTTCTCATGTTGCGTATGTGTTGTGCTGGGTTCTAATTACTCTATGCTGTTTCAGAGATTGTCGAGTTATTTCATTACTTTTTTCACTTTTCTAAGTTTCGCATGTTGCATATGTATGGTGCTGCTTAGCTACACCACTCTACGCTATTTCAGAATATTTCCAGTTATTTGTATACTTTTTTGACTTTTTCGAAGTTTCTCCTGGTGCATAGAGGTTATGCTGGGTTCTAAACTAACTTTACACTGTTTCAGAGGTTTTCGAGTTATATTATTACTGTTTTGAGTTTTTGACGTTTCTCATATTGCACATGTGATATGCTGCTTAGCTACACTACTCTACGCTGCTGCAGAAGATTTCGAGTTTTTTTTAATACTTTTTTGAATTTTTCGAAGTTTCTCATGTTGCACATGTGTTGTGCTGTGTTCTTCACTACTCTACACTGTTGCAGAAGATTTCGAGTTATTTCATTACTTTTTTGAGTTTTTCGAAGTTTCTCCTGGTGCATATGGGTTGTGCTGGGTTCTAAACTAACTCTACACTGTTTCAGAGGTTTTCCAGATATTTCATAACTTTTTTGAGTTTTGCGAAGTTTCTCATGTTGCGTATGTGTTGTGCTGGGTTGTACATTACTCTCCGCTGTTTCAGAGATTTTCGAGTTATTTCATTACTTTTTTCAGTTTTTCTAAGTTTCTCATGTTGCATATGTGTTGTGCTGCGTAGCTCCACTACTCTACGCTGTTTCACAAGATTTCGAGTTATTTTTATACTTTTTTGAGTTTTTCGTAGTTTCTAATGTTGCGAATGTGTTGTGCTGTGTTCTACACTACTCTACGCTGCTTCACAAGATTTCCAGTTAATTGTATATTGTTTTGAATTTTTCGAAGTTTCACATGTTGCTGGCTTCTTCATAACTCTACGCTGTTTCAGAGATTTTCGAGTTATTTCATAACTTCTTTGAGTTTTTCGAAGTTTCTAATGTTGTGTACGTGTTGTCCTGCTCAACTATACTACTCTACGCTGCGTCAGAAGATTTCGAGTTTTTTTTAACTTTTTTGAGTTTTGCGAAGTTTCTCATGTTGCACATGTGTTGTGCTGGGTTCTACATTACTCTACGCTGTTTCAGAGATTTTCGAGTTATTTCATTACTTTTTTCAGTTTTTCTAAGTTTCTCATGTTGCATATGTGTTGTGCTGCGTAGCTCCACTACTCTACGCTGTTTCACAAGATTTCGAGTTATTTTTATACTTTTTTGAGTTTTTCGTAGTTTCTAATGTTGCGAATGTGTTGTGCTGTGTTCTACACTACTCTACGCTGCTTCACAAGATTTCCAGTTAATTGTATATTGTTTTGAATTTTTCGAAGTTTCACATGTTGCTGGCTTCTTCATTACTCTACGCTGTTTCAGAGATTTTCGAGTTATTTCATAACTTCTTTGAGTTTTTCGAAGTTTCTAATGTTGTGTACGTGTTGTCCTGCTCAACTACACTACTCTACGCTGCGTCAGAAGATTTCGAGTTTTTTTTAACTTTTTTGAGTTTTGCGAAGTTTCTCATGTTGCACATGTGTTGTGCTGGGTTCTACATTACTCTACGCTGTTTCAGAAGATTTCGAGTTATTTTTATACTTTTTTGAGTTTTTCGAAGTTTCTCATGTTGCGAATGTGATGTGCTGTGTTCTACACTACTCTACGCTGCTTCAGAAGATTTCGAGTTATTTGTATACATTTTTGAGTTTTTCGAAGTTTCTCCTGGTGCATATGGGTTGTACTGGGTTCTAAACTAACTCTACGCAGCTGCAGAAGATTTCGAGTTATTTTTATACTCTTTTGAATTTTTCAAAGTTTCTCATGTTGCTTAAGTGTTGTGCTGCTTGACTAACTACTCTACGCTGCATTAGAAGATTTTAAGTTATATCATTACTTTTTTGACTTTCTCGAAGTTTCTCATGTTGTGTATGGGTTGTGCTGGGTTCTGAACTAACTCTACACTGGTTCAGAGGTTTTCGAGTTATTTATTTAAATTTTTGAGTTTTTCGAAGCTTTTCATGTTGCGTATGTGTTGTGCTGGGTTCTACATTACTCTACGCTGTTCCAGAGATTTTTGAGTTATTTCATTACTTTTTTCAGTTTTTCTAAGTTTCTCATGTTGCATATGTGTTGTGCTGCTTAGCTACATTACTCTACGCTGCTTCAGAACATTTCGTGTTATTTGTATACTTTTTTTTAGCTTTTCGAAGTTTCTCATATTGCACATGTGATATGCTGCTTAGCTGCACTACTCTACGCTGCTGCAGAAGATTTCGAGTTATATTTATACTTTTTTGAATTTTTCGAAGTTTCTCATGTTGCCCATGTGTTGTGCTGTGTTCTACACTATTCTACACTGTTGCAGAAGATTTCGAGTTATTTCATTACTTTTTTGAGTTTTTCGAAGTTTCTCATGTTGCTTATGTGTTGTGCTGCTTAACTATCTACTCTGCGCTGTTTCAGAAGATTTCGAGTTATTTCATTACTTTTTTGAGTTTTTCGAAGTTTCTCATGTTGCTTATGTGTTGTGCTGCTTAACTAACTACTCTACGCTGCTTCAGAAGATTTGTGCACTACTCTACGCGGTTGCAGAAGATTCGAGTTGTTTGTATACTTTCTTGAGTTTTTCGAAGTTTCTCATGTTGCACATGTGTTGTTCTGTGTTCTACACTACTCTACGCGGTTGCAGAAGATTCGAGTTGTTTGTATACTTTCTTGAGTTTTTCGAAGTTTCTCATGTTGCACATGTGTTGTGCTGCTTAACTATCTACTCTACGCTGTTTCAGAAGATTTCGAGTTATTTCATTACTTTGTTGATTTTTTCGATGTTTCTCATGTTGCGTATGTGTTGTGCTGTGTTCTACACTACTCTACGCTGCTTCACAGGATTTCCAGTTATACTTTTTTGAGTTTCTCGAAGTTTCTCCTTGTGCATATAAGTTGTGCTGGGACCTAAACTAACTCTACACTGTTTCAGAGACTTTCTAGTTATTTCATAACTTTTTTCAGTTTTTCGATGTTTCTCATGTTGCGTATGTGTTGTGCTGCTTAGCTACACTACTCTACGCTGCTTCAGAAGATTTCGAGTTATTTGTATACTTGTTTGAGCTTTTCGAAGTTTCTCATATTGCACATGTGATATGCTGCTTAGCTACACTACTCTACGCTGCTGCAGAATATTTCGAGTTATTGTTATACTTTTTTGAATTTTTCGAAGTTTCTCATGTTGCCCATGTGTTGTGCTGTGTTCTACACTATTCTACACTGTTGCAGAAGATTTCGAGTTATTTCATTACTTTTTTGAGTTTTTCGAAGTTTCTCATGTTGCTTATGTGTGGTGCTGCTTAACTAACTACTCTACGCAGCTTCAGAAGATTTCGAGTTATTTCATTAGTTTTTTGAGTTTTCCGAAGTTACTTCTGGTGCCTATGGGTGGTGCTGGTTTGTCAACTACTCTACACTGCTTCAGAAGATTTCGAGTTATTTCATCACTTTTTTGATTTTTCGATGTTTCTCATGTTGCGTATGTGTTGTGCTGTGTTCTACACTACTCTACGCTGCTTCACAAGATTTCCAGTTAATTGTATACTTTTTTGAGTTTTTCGATGTTTCTCATGTTGCGCATGTGTTGTGCTGCACTACTCTACGCTGCTGCAGAGGATTTCGAATTATTTTTTACTTTTTTGAGCTTTTCGAAGTTTCTCATATTGCACATGTGATATGCTGCTTAGCTACACTACTCTATGCTGCTGCAGAAGATTTCGAGTTATTTTTATATTTTTTTAGAATTTTTCGATGTTTCTCAAGTTGCGTAGGTGTTGTGCCGGCTTCTACATTACTCTACGCTGTTTCAGAGATTTTCGAGTTATTTCATTACTTTTTTCAGTTTTTCTAAGTTTCTTATGTTACACATGTCGAGTAGCTACACTACTCTACGATGCTGCAGAAGATTTCGAGTTATGTTGAAACTTTTTTGAGTTTTTCGAAGTTTCTCATGTTGCACATGTGTTGTGCTGGGTTCTAAACTAACTCTACACTGCTTCAGAGGTTTTCGAGTTATTTCATTACTTTTTTGAGTTTTTCGAAGTTTCTCATGTTGCACATGTGTTGTTCTCTGTTCTGCACTAGTCTACGCTGTTGCAGAAGATTTCGAGTTATTTGTATACTTTTTTGAGTTTTTCGAAGTTTCTCATGTTGCATATAGGTTGTGCTGCTTAGCTACACTACTCTACGCTGCTGCAGAAGATTTCGAGTTATTTTTATACGTTTTTGAATTTTTCGAAGTTTCTCATGTTGCCCATGTGTTTTGCTGTGTTCTACACTATTCTACGCTGTTGCAGAAGATTTCAAGTTATTTCATTACTTTTTTGAGTTTTTCGAAGTTTCTCATGTTGCTTATGTGTTGTGCTGCTTAACTAACTACTCTACGCTGCTTCAGAAGATTTCTACACTACTCTACGCGGTTGAGGAAGATTCGAGTTGTTTGTATACTTTCTTGAGTTTTTCGAAGTTTCTCATGTTGCACATGTGTTGTTCTGTGTTCTACACTACTCTACGCGGTTGCAGAAGATTCGAGTTGTTTGTATACTTTCTTGAGTTTTTCGAAGTTTCTCATGTTGCACATGTGTTGTTCTGTGTTCTACACTACTCTACGCGGTTGCAGAAGATTCGAGTTGTTTGTATACTTTCTTGAGTTTTTCGAAGTTTCTCATGTTGCACATGTGTTGTGCTGCTTAACTATCTACTCTACGCTGCTTCAGAAGATTTCGAGTTATTTCATTACTTTTTTGATTTGTTCGATGTTTCTCATGTTGCGAATGTGTTGTGGTGTGTTCTACTCTACTCTACGCTGCTTCACAAGATTTCCAGTTAATTGTATACTTTTTTGAGTTTCTCGAAGTTACTCCTAGTGCATATAAGTTGTGCTGGGTTCCAAATTAACTCTACACTGTTTCGGAGGTTTTCTAGTTATTTCATTACATCTTTGAGTTTTTCGATGTTTCTCATGTTGCGTATGTGTTGTGCTGCTTAGCTACACTACTCTACGCTGCTTCAGAAGATTTCGAGTTATTTGTATACTTTTTTGAGTTTTTCGAAGTTTCTCCTGGTGCATATAGGTTATGCTGGGTTCTAAACTAACTTTACACTGTTTCACAGGTTTTCGAGTTATTTCATTACTGTTTTGAGTTTTTCGAAGTTTCTCATGTTGCGTATGTGTTGTGCTGGGTTCTACATTACTGTATGCTGTTTCAGAGATTGTCGAGTTATTTCATTACTTTTTTCACTTTTTCTAAGTTTCGCATGTTGCATATGTGTTGTGCTGCTTAGCTACACCACTCTACGCTGCTTCAGAAGATTTCCAGTTATTTGTATACTTTTTTGAGTTTCTAGAAGTTTCTCCTGGTGCAAAGAGGTTATGCTGGGTTCTAAACTAACCTTACACTGTTTCAGAGGTTTTCGAGTTATTTTATTACTGTTTTGAGTTTATGAAGTTTCTCATATTGCACATGTGATATGCTGCTTAGCTACACTACTCTACGCTGCTTTAGAAGATTTCCAGTTATTTGTATACTTTTTTGAGTTTTCCGAAGTTTCTCCTGGTGCATATAGGTTATGCTGGGTTCTAAACTAACTGTTTCACAGGTTTTCGAGTTATTTCATTACTGTTTTGAGTTTTTCGAAGTTTCTCATGTTGCGTCTGTGCTTAGCTACACTACTCTACGCTGCTGCAGAAGATTTCGAGTTATTTTTTACTTTTTTGAGGTTTTCGAAGTTTCTCATATTGCACATGTGATATGCTGCTTAGCTACACTACTCTACACTGTTGCAGAAGATGTCGAGTTATTGCATTACTTTTTTGAGTTTTTCGAAGTTACTCATGTTTCTTATGTGTTGTGCTGCTTAACTAACTACTCTACGCTGCTTCAGAAGATTTCGAGTTATTTCATTAGTTTTTTGAGTTTTCCGAAGTTACTTCTGGTGCCTATGGGTGGTGCTGGGTTGTCAACTACTCTACGCTGTTTCAGAAGATTTCGAGTTATATCATTACTTTTTTGAGTTCTTCGAAGTTTCTCATGTTGTGTATGTGTTGTGCTGCATAACTACACTACTCTACGCTGCATTAGAAGATTTCGACTTATATCATTACTTTTTTGTGTTTTTCGAAGTTTCTCCTTCTGCATATGGGTTGTACTGCGTACTAAACTAACTCCACACTGCTTCAGAGGTTTTCGAGCTATTTCATTACTTTTTTGAGTTTTTCGAAGTTTTTTCTGGTGCCTATGGGTGGTGCTGGGTAGTCAACTACTCTACGCTGTTTCAGAAGATTTCGAGTTATATCATTACTTATTTGAGTTTTTCGAAGTTTCTCATGTTGTGTACGTGTTGTGCTGGGTTCTAAACTAACTCCACACTGATTCAGAGGTTTTCGAGCTTTTCGTTACTTTTTTGAGTTTTTCGAAGTTTTGCATGTTGCATATGTGTTGTGCTGCTTAGCTACACTACTCTACGCTGCTTCAGAAGATTTCCAGTTATTTGTATACTTTTTTGAGTTTCTAGAAGTTTCTCCTGGTGCAAAGAGGTTATGCTGGGTTCTAAACTAACTTTACACTGTTTCACAGGTTTTCGAGTTATTTCATTACTGTTTTGAGTTTTTCGAAGTTTCTCATGTTGCGTATGTGTTGTGCTGGGTTCTACATTACTGTATGCTGTTTCAGAGATTGTCGAGTTATTTCATTACTTTTTTCACTTTTTCTAAGTTTCGCATGTTGTATATGTGTTGTGCTGCTTAGCTACACTACTCTACGCTGCTTCAGAAGATTTCCAGTTATTTGTATACTTTTTTGAGTTTCTAGAAGTTTCTCCTGGTGCAAAGAGGTTATGCTGGGTTCTAAACTAACCTTACACTGTTTCAGAGGTTTTCGAGTTATTTTATTACTGTTTTGAGTTTATGAAGTTTCTCATATTGCACATGTGATATGCTGCTTAGCTACACTACTCTACGCTGCTTTAGAAGATTTCCAGTTATTTGTATACTTTTTTGAGTTTTCCGAAGTTTCTCCTGGTGCATATAGGTTATGCTGGGTTCTAAACTAACTGTTTAACAGGTTTTCGAGTTATTTCATTACTGTTTTGAGTTTTTCGAAGTTTCTCATGTTGCGTCTGTGCTTAGCTACACTACTCTACGCTGCTGCAGAAGATTTCGAGTTATTTTTTACTTTTTTGAGGTTTTCGAAGTTTCTCATATTGCACATGTGATGTGCTGCTTAGCTACACTACTCTACGCTGCTGCAGAAGATTTCGAGTTATTTTTATACTTTTTTGAATTTTTCGAAGTTTCCCATGTTGCTTATGTGTTGTGCTGCTTAACTAACTACTCTACGCTGCTTCAGGAGATTTCGAATTAATTCGTTAGATTTTTGAGTTTTCCGAAGTTTCTTCTGGTGCCTATGGGTGGTGCTGGGTTGTCAACTACTCTTCGCTGTTTCAGAAGATTTCGAGTTATATCATTACTTATTTGAGTTTTTCGAAGTTTCTCATGTCGTGTACGTGTTGTGCTGGGTTCTAAACTAACTTTACACTGTTTCACAGGTTTTCGAGTTATTTCATTACTGTTTTGAGTTTTTCGAAGTTTCTCATGTTGCGTATGTGTTGTGCTGGGTTCTACATTACTGTATGCTGTTTCAGAGGTTTTCGAGTTATTTCATAACTTTTTAGAATTTTTCGAAGTTTCTCATGTTGCACATGTGTTGTGCTGCTTAGCTACACTACTCTACACTGCTACAGAACATTTCGAGTTATTTCATTAGTTTTTTGAGTTTTCCGAAGTTTCTCCTGGTGCCTATGGGTGGTGCTGCGTTGTCAACTACTCTCCGCTGCTTCACAAGATTTCGAGTTATATCATTACTTTTTTGAGTTTTTGGAAGTTTCTCATGTTGTGTATGTGTTGTGCTGGGTTCTGAACTGACTCTACGCTGGTTCAGTGGCTTTCGAATTATTTGTTTAAATTTTTAAGTTTTTCGAAGCTTTTCATGTTGCGAATGTGTTGTGCTGCTCAACCACACTACTCTACGCTGCTTCAGAAGATTTCGAGTTTTTAAAAACTTTTTTGAGTTTTTCGAAGTTTCTCAGGTTGCATACGTGTTGTGCTGCTTAGCTACAATACTCTACGCTGCGTCAGAAGATTTCCAGTTATTTATATACTTTTTTGAGTTTTTCGAAGTTTCTCCTGGTGCCTATGGGTTGTGCTGGGTTCTAAACTACTCTACGCTATTGCAGAAGATTTCCAGTTATTTGTATAATTTTTTGAGTTTTTCGAAGTTTCTCCTGGTGCATATAGGTTATGCTGGGTTCTAAACTAACTTTACACTGTTTCACAGGTTTTCGATTATTTCATTACTGTTTTGAGTTTTTCGAAGTTTCTCATGTTGCGTCTGTGCTTAGCTACAGTACTCTACGCTGCTGCAGAAGATTTCGAGTTATTTTTTTACTTTTTTGAGGTTTTCGAAGTTTCTCATATTGCACATGTGACATGCTGCTTAGCTACACTACTCTACGCTTCTGCAGAAGATTTCGAGTTATTTTTATACTTTTTTGAATTTTTCGAAGTTTCCCATGTTGCTTATGTGTTGTGCTGCTTAACTAACTACTCTACGCTGCTTCAGGAGATTTCGAATTAATTCGTTAGATTTTTGAGTTTTCCGAAGTTTCTTCTGGTGCCTATGGGTGGTGCTGGGTTGTCAACTACTCTACGCTGTTTCAGAAGATTTCGAGTTATATCATTACTTATTTGAGTTTTTCGAAGTTTCTCATGTCGTGTACGTGTTGTGCTGGGTTCTAAACTAACTCCACACTGCTTCAGAGGTTTTCGAGCTTTACATTACTTTTTTGAGTTTTTCGAAGTTTCTCATGTTGCGTATGTGTTGTGCTGGGTTCTACATTACTGTATGCTGTTTCAGAGATTGTCGAGTTATTTCATTACTTTTTTCACTTTTTCTAAGTTTCGCATGTTGCATATGTGTTGTGCTGCTTAGCTACACTACTCTACGCTGCTTCAGAAGATTTCCAGTTATTTGTATACTTTTTTGAGTTTCTCGAAGTTTCTCCTGGTGCATAGAGGTTATGCTGGGTTCTAAACTAACTTTACACTGTTTCAGAGGTTTTCGAGTTATTTTATTACTGTTTTGAGTTTTTGAAGTTTCTCATATTGCACATGTGATATGCTGCTTAGCTACACTACTCTACGCTGCTGCAGAAGATTTCGAGTTTTTTTATACTTTTTTGAATTTTTCGAAGTTTCTCATGTTGCACATGTGACGTGCTGTGTTCTACACTACTCTACACTGTTGCAGAAGATTTCGAGTTATTTCATTACTTTTTTGAGTTTTTCGAAGTTTCTCCTGGTGCATATGGGTTGTGTTGGGTTCAAACTAACTCTACACTGTTTCTGAGGTTTTCGAGTTATTTCATAACTTTTTTGAATTTTTCGAAGTTAATCCTGGTGCATATGGGTTGTGCTGGGTTCTAAACTAACTCCACACTGCTTCAGAGGTTTTCGAGTTATTTCATTACTTTTTTGATTTTTTCGAAGTTTCTCATGTTGCATATGTGTTGTGCTGCTTAGCTACACTACTCTACGCTGCTACAGAACATTTCGAGTTATTTCATTAGTTTTTTGAGTTTTCCGAAGTTTCTCCTGGTGCCTATGGGTGGTGCTGCGTTGTCAACTGCTCTACACTGCTTCACAAGATTTCCAGTTAATTGTGTACTTTTTTGAGTTTTTCGAAGTTTCTCATGTTGCTGGCTTCTACATTACTCTACTCTGCTTCAGAAGATTTCGAGTTATTTCATAAGTTTTTTGAGTTTTCCGAAGTTACTTCTGGTGCCTATGGGTGGTGTTGGGCTGTCAACTACTCTACGCTGTTTCAGAAGATTTCGAGTTATATCATTATTTTTTTGAATTTTTCGAATATTCTCATGTTGTGTATGTGTTGTGCTGGGTTCTGAACTAACTCTACACTGGTTCAGAGGTTTTCGAGTTATTTTTTTAAATTTTTAAGTTTTCCGAAGCTTTTCATGTTGCGAATGTGTTGTGCTGCTCAACTACACTACTCTACGCTGCTTCAGAAGATTTCGAGTTTTTTAAAAACTTTTTTGAGTTTTTCGAAGTTTCTCCTCGTGCATATGGGTGGTGCTGGGTTGTCAAGTACTCTACGCTATTTCAGAAGATTTCGAGTTATATCATTACTTTTTTGAGTTTTTCGAAGTTTCTCATGTTGTGTATGTGTTGTGCTGCGTTCTAAACTAACTCCACACTGCTTCAGAGGTTTTCGAGTTATTTCATTACTTTTTTGAGTTTTTTGAAGTTTCTCATGTTGCGTATGTGTTTTGCCGGGTTCGACATTACTGTATGGTGTTTCAGAGATTGTCGAGTTATTTCATTACTTTTTTCACTTTTTCTAAGTTTCGCATGTTGCATATGTGTTGTGCTGCTTAGCTACACTACTCTACGCTGCTTCAGAAGATTTCCAGTTATTTGTATACTTTTTTGAGATTTTCGAAGTTTCTCCTGGTGCATATAGGTTATGCTGGGTTCTAAACTAACTTTACACTGTTTCACAGGTTTTCGAGTTATTTCATTACTGTTTTGAGTTTTTCGAAGTTTCTCATGTTGCGTCTGTGCTTAGCTACACTACTCTACGCTGCTGCAGAAGATTTCGAGTTATTTTTTACTATTTTGAGGTTTTCGAAGTTTCTCATATTGCACATGTGATATGCTGCTTAGCTACACTACTCTACGCTGCTGCAGAAGATTTCGAGTTATTTTTATACTTTTTGGAATTTTTCGAAGTTTCCTATGTTGCTTATGTGTTGTGCTGCTTAACTAACTACTCTATGCTGCTTCAGGAGATTTCGAATTAATTCGTTAGATTTTTGAGTTTTCCGAAGTTTCTTCTGGTGTCTATGGGTGGTGCTGGGTTGTCAACTACTCTACGCTGTTTCAGAAGATTTCGAGTTATATCATTACTTATTTGAGTTTTTCGAAGTTTCTCATGTCGTGTACGTGTTGTGCTGGGTTCTAAACTAACTCCACACTGCTTCAGAGGTTTTCGAGCTTTACATTACTTTTTTGAGTTTTTCGAAGTTTCGCATGTTGCATATGTGTTGTGCTGGGTTCTACATTACTGTATGCTGTTTCAGAGATTGTCGAGTTATTTCATTACTTTTTTCACTTTTTCTAAGTTTCGCATGTTGCATATGTGTTGTGCTGCTTAGCTACACTACTCTACGCTGCTTCAGAAGATTTCCAGTTATTTGTATACTTTTTTGAGTTTCTCGAAGTTTCTCCTGGTGCATAGAGGTTATGCTGGGTTCTAAACTAACTTTACACTGTTTCAGAGGTTTTCGAGTTATTTTATTACTGTTTTGAGTTTTTGAAGTTTCTCATATTGCACATGTGATATGCTGCTTAGCTACACTACTCTACGCTGCTGCAGAAGATTTCGAGTTTTTTTATACTTTTTTGAATTTTTCGAAGTTTCTCATGTTGCACATGTGACGTGCTGTGTTCTACACTACTCTACACTGTTGCAGAAGATTTCGAGTTATTTCATTACTTTTTTGTGTTTTTCGAAGTTTCTCCTGGTGCATATGGGTTGTGTTGGGTTCAAACTAACTCTACACTGTTTCTGAGGTTTTCGAGTTATTTCATAACTTTTTTGAATTTTTCGAAGTTAATCCTGGTGCATATGGGTTGTGCTGGGTTCTAAACTAACTCCACACTGCTTCAGAGGTTTTCGAGTTATTTCATTACTTTTTTGATTTTTTCGAAGTTTCTCATGTTGCATATGTGTTGTGCTGCTTAGCTACACTACTCTACGCTGCTACAGAACATTTCGAGTTATTTCATTAGTTTTTTGAGTTTTCCGAAGTTTCTCCTGGTGCCTATGGGTGGTGCTGCGTTGTCAACTACTCTACACTGCTTCACAAGATTTCCAGTTAATTGTGTACTTTTTTGAGTTTTTCGAAGTTTCTCATGTTGCTGGCTTCTACATTACTCTACTCTGCTTCAGAAGATTTCGAGTTATTTCATAAGTTTTTTGAGTTTTCCGAAGTTACTTCTGGTGCCTATGGGTGGTGTTGGGCTGTCAACTACTCTACGCTGTTTCAGAAGATTTCGAGTTATATCATTATTTTTTTGAATTTTTCGAATATTCTCATGTTGTGTATGTGTTGTGCTGGGTTCTGAACTAACTCTACACTGGTTCAGAGGTTTTCGAGTTATTTTTTTAAATTTTTAAGTTTTCCGAAGCTTTTCATGTTGCGAATGTGTTGTGCTGCTCAACTACACTACTCTACGCTGCTTCAGAAGATTTCGAGTTTTTTAAAAACTTTTTTGAGTTTTTCGAAGTTTCTCCTCGTGCATATGGGTGGTGCTGGGTTGTCAAGTACTCTACGCTATTTCAGAAGATTTCGAGTTATATCATTACTTTTTTGAGTTTTTCGAAGTTTCTCATGTTGTGTATGTGTTGTGCTGCGTTCTAAACTAACTCCACACTGCTTCAGAGGTTTTCGAGTTATTTCATTACTTTTTTGAGTTTTTTGAAGTTTCTCATGTTGCGTATGTGTTTTGCCGGGTTCGACATTACTGTATGGTGTTTCAGAGATTGTCGAGTTATTTCATTACTTTTTTCACTTTTTCTAAGTTTCGCATGTTGCATATGTGTTGTGCTGCTTAGCTACACTACTCTACGCTGCTTCAGAAGATTTCCAGTTATTTGTATACTTTTTTGAGATTTTCGAAGTTTCTCCTGGTGCATATAGGTTATGCTGGGTTCTAAACTAACTTTACACTGTTTCACAGGTTTTCGAGTTATTTCATTACTGTTTTGAGTTTTTCGAAGTTTCTCATGTTGCGTCTGTGCTTAGCTACACTACTCTACGCTGCTGCAGAAGATTTCGAGTTATTTTTTACTATTTTGAGGTTTTCGAAGTTTCTCATATTGCACATGTGATATGCTGCTTAGCTACACTACTCTACGCTGCTGCAGAAGATTTCGAGTTATTTTTATACTTTTTTGAATTTTTCGAAGTTTCCTATGTTGCTTATGTGTTGTGCTGCTTAACTAACTACTCTATGCTGCTTCAGGAGATTTCGAATTAATTCGTTAGATTTTTGAGTTTTCCGAAGTTTCTTCTGGTGTCTATGGGTGGTGCTGGGTTGTCAACTACTCTACGCTGTTTCAGAAGATTTCGAGTTATATCATTACTTATTTGAGTTTTTCGAAGTTTCTCATGTCGTGTACGTGTTGTGCTGGGTTCTAAACTAACTCCACACTGCTTCAGAGGTTTTCGAGCTTTACATTACTTTTTTGAGTTTTTCGAAGTTTCGCATGTTGCATATGTGTTGTGCTGCTTAGCTACACCACTCTACACTGCTTCAGAAGATTTCCAGTTATTTGTATACTTTTTTGAGTATTTCGACGTTTCTCCTGGTGCATATAGGTTATGCTGGGTTCTAAACTAACTTTACACTGTTTCACAGGTTTTCGAGTTATTTCATTGCTGTTTTGAGTTTTTCGAAGTTTCTCATGTTGCGTATGTGTTGTGCTGGGTTCTACATTACTGTATGCTGTTTCAGAGATTGTCGAGTTATTTCATTACTTTTTTCACTTTTTCTAAGTTTCGCATGTTGCATATGTGTTGTGCTGCTTAGCTACACTACTCTACGCTGCTTCAGAAGATTTCCAGTTATTTGTATACTTTTTTGAGTTTCTCGAAGTTTCTCCTGGTGCATAGAGGTTATGCTGGGTTCTAAACTAACTTTACACTGTTTCAGAGGTTTTCGAGTTATTTTATTACTGTTTTGAGTTTTTGAAGTTTCTCATATTGCACATGTGATATGCTGCTTAGCTACACTACTCTACGCTGCTGCAGAAGATTTCGAGTTTTTTTATACTTTTTTGAATTTTTCGAAGTTTCTCATGTTGCACATGTGACGTGCTGTGTTCTACACTACTCTACACTGTTGCAGAAGATTTCGAGTTACTTCATTACTTTTTTGAGTTTTTCGAAGTTTCTCCTGGTGCATATGGGTTGTGTTGGGTTCAAACTAGCTCTACACTGTTTCTGAGGTTTTCGAGTTATTTCATAACTTTTTTGAATTTTTCGAAGTTAATCCTGGTGCATATGGGTTGTGCTGGGTTCTAAACTAACTCCACACTGCTTCAGAGGTTTTCGAGTTATTTCATTACTTTTTTGATTTTTTCGAAGTTTCTCATGTTGCATATGTGTTGTGCTGCTTAGCTACACTACTCTACGCTGCTACAGAACATTTCGAGTTATTTCATTAGTTTTTTGAGTTTTCCGAAGTTTCTCCTGGTGCCTATGGGTGGTGCTGCGTTGTCAACTGCTCTACACTGCTTCACAAGATTTCCAGTTAATTGTGTACTTTTTTGAGTTTTTCGAAGTTTCTCATGTTGCTGGCTTCTACATTACTCTACTCTGCTTCAGAAGATTTCGAGTTATTTCATAAGTTTTTTGAGTTTTCCGAAGTTACTTCTGGTGCCTATGGGTGGTGTTGGGCTGTCAACTACTCTACGCTGTTTCAGAAGATTTCGAGTTATATCATTATTTTTTTGAATTTTTCGAATATTCTCATGTTGTGTATGTGTTGTGCTGGGTTCTGAACTAACTCTACACTGGTTCAGAGGTTTTCGAGTTATTTTTTTAAATTTTTAAGTTTTCCGAAGCTTTTCATGTTGCGAATGTGTTGTGCTGCTCAACTACACTACTCTACGCTGCTTCAGAAGATTTCGAGTTTTTTAAAAACTTTTTTGAGTTTTTCGAAGTTTCTCCTCGTGCATATGGGTGGTGCTGGGTTGTCAAGTACTCTACGCTATTTCAGAAGATTTCGAGTTATATCATTACTTTTTTGAGTTTTTCGAAGTTTCTCATGTTGTGTATGTGTTGTGCTGCGTTCTAAACTAACTCCACACTGCTTCAGAGGTTTTCGAGTTATTTCATTACTTTTTTGAGTTTTTTGAAGTTTCTCATGTTGCGTATGTGTTTTGCCGGGTTCGACATTACTGTATGGTGTTTCAGAGATTGTCGAGTTATTTCATTACTTTTTTCACTTTTTCTAAGTTTCGCATGTTGCATATGTGTTGTGCTGCTTAGCTACACTACTCTACGCTGCTTCAGAAGATTTCCAGTTATTTGTATACTTTTTTGAGATTTTCGAAGTTTCTCCTGGTGCATATAGGTTATGCTGGGTTCTAAACTAACTTTACACTGTTTCACAGGTTTTCGAGTTATTTCATTACTGTTTTGAGTTTTTCGAAGTTTCTCATGTTGCGTCTGTGCTTAGCTACACTACTCTACGCTGCTGCAGAAGATTTCGAGTTATTTTTTACTATTTTGAGGTTTTCGAAGTTTCTCATATTGCACATGTGATATGCTGCTTAGCTACACTACTCTACGCTGCTGCAGAAGATTTCGAGTTATTTTTATACTTTTTTGAATTTTTCGAAGTTTCCTATGTTGCTTATGTGTTGTGCTGCTTAACTAACTACTCTATGCTGCTTCAGGAGATTTCGAATTAATTCGTTAGATTTTTGAGTTTTCCGAAGTTTCTTCTGGTGTCTATGGGTGGTGCTGGGTTGTCAACTACTCTACGCTGTTTCAGAAGATTTCGAGTTATATCATTACTTATTTGAGTTTTTCGAAGTTTCTCATGTCGTGTACGTGTTGTGCTGGGTTCTAAACTAACTCCACACTGCTTCAGAGGTTTTCGAGCTTTACATTACTTTTTTGAGTTTTTCGAAGTTTCGCATGTTGCATATGTGTTGTGCTGGGTTCTACATTACTGTATGCTGTTTCAGAGATTGTCGAGTTATTTCATTACTTTTTTCACTTTTTCTAAGTTTCGCATGTTGCATATGTGTTGTGCTGCTTAGCTACACTACTCTACGCTGCTTCAGAAGATTTCCAGTTATTTGTATACTTTTTTGAGTTTCTCGAAGTTTCTCCTGGTGCATAGAGGTTATGCTGGGTTCTAAACTAACTTTACACTGTTTCAGAGGTTTTCGAGTTATTTTATTACTGTTTTGAGTTTTTGAAGTTTCTCATATTGCACATGTGATATGCTGCTTAGCTACACTACTCTACGCTGCTGCAGAAGATTTCGAGTTTTTTTATACTTTTTTGAATTTTTCGAAGTTTCTCATGTTGCACATGTGACGTGCTGTGTTCTACACTACTCTACACTGTTGCAGAAGATTTCGAGTTATTTCATTACTTTTTTGTGTTTTTCGAAGTTTCTCCTGGTGCATATGGGTTGTGTTGGGTTCAAACTAACTCTACACTGTTTCTGAGGTTTTCGAGTTATTTCATAACTTTTTTGAATTTTTCGAAGTTAATCCTGGTG
The DNA here is from genome assembly GCF_044704955.1 of Pristiophorus japonicus. Classification (NCBI taxonomy): domain Eukaryota; kingdom Metazoa; phylum Chordata; class Chondrichthyes; family Pristiophoridae; genus Pristiophorus; species Pristiophorus japonicus. The sequence goes on along the minus strand of NC_091989.1, from coordinate 81,913,601 downwards.
CATATGGGTTGTGCTGGGTTCTAAACTAACTCCACACTGCTTCAGAGGTTTTCGAGTTATTTCATTACTTTTTTGATTTTTTCGAAGTTTCTCATGTTGCATATGTGTTGTGCTGCTTAGCTACACTACTCTACGCTGCTACAGAACATTTCGAGTTATTTCATTAGTTTTTTGAGTTTTCCGAAGTTTCTCCTGGTGCCTATGGGTGGTGCTGCGTTGTCAACTACTCTACACTGCTTCACAAGATTTCCAGTTAATTGTGTACTTTTTTGAGTTTTTCGAAGTTTCTCATGTTGCTGGCTTCTACATTACTCTACTCTGCTTCAGAAGATTTCGAGTTATTTCATAAGTTTTTTGAGTTTTCCGAAGTTACTTCTGGTGCCTATGGGTGGTGTTGGGCTGTCAACTACTCTACGCTGTTTCAGAAGATTTCGAGTTATATCATTATTTTTTTGAATTTTTCGAATATTCTCATGTTGTGTATGTGTTGTGCTGGGTTCTGAACTAACTCTACACTGGTTCAGAGGTTTTCGAGTTATTTTTTTAAATTTTTAAGTTTTCCGAAGCTTTTCATGTTGCGAATGTGTTGTGCTGCTCAACTACACTACTCTACGCTGCTTCAGAAGATTTCGAGTTTTTTAAAAACTTTTTTGAGTTTTTCGAAGTTTCTCCTCGTGCATATGGGTGGTGCTGGGTTGTCAAGTACTCTACGCTATTTCAGAAGATTTCGAGTTATATCATTACTTTTTTGAGTTTTTCGAAGTTTCTCATGTTGTGTATGTGTTGTGCTGCGTTCTAAACTAACTCCACACTGCTTCAGAGGTTTTCGAGTTATTTCATTACTTTTTTGAGTTTTTTGAAGTTTCTCATGTTGCGTATGTGTTTTGCCGGGTTCGACATTACTGTATGGTGTTTCAGAGATTGTCGAGTTATTTCATTACTTTTTTCACTTTTTCTAAGTTTCGCATGTTGCATATGTGTTGTGCTGCTTAGCTACACTACTCTACGCTGCTTCAGAAGATTTCCAGTTATTTGTATACTTTTTTGAGATTTTCGAAGTTTCTCCTGGTGCATATAGGTTATGCTGGGTTCTAAACTAACTTTACACTGTTTCACAGGTTTTCGAGTTATTTCATTACTGTTTTGAGTTTTTCGAAGTTTCTCATGTTGCGTCTGTGCTTAGCTACACTACTCTACGCTGCTGCAGAAGATTTCGAGTTATTTTTTACTATTTTGAGGTTTTCGAAGTTTCTCATATTGCACATGTGATATGCTGCTTAGCTACACTACTCTACGCTGCTGCAGAAGATTTCGAGTTATTTTTATACTTTTTTGAATTTTTCGAAGTTTCCTATGTTGCTTATGTGTTGTGCTGCTTAACTAACTACTCTATGCTGCTTCAGGAGATTTCGAATTAATTCGTTAGATTTTTGAGTTTTCCGAAGTTTCTTCTGGTGTCTATGGGTGGTGCTGGGTTGTCAACTACTCTACGCTGTTTCAGAAGATTTCGAGTTATATCATTACTTATTTGAGTTTTTCGAAGTTTCTCATGTCGTGTACGTGTTGTGCTGGGTTCTAAACTAACTCCACACTGCTTCAGAGGTTTTCGAGCTTTACATTACTTTTTTGAGTTTTTCGAAGTTTCGCATGTTGCATATGTGTTGTGCTGCTTAGCTACACCACTCTACACTGCTTCAGAAGATTTCCAGTTATTTGTATACTTTTTTGAGTATTTCGACGTTTCTCCTGGTGCATATAGGTTATGCTGGGTTCTAAACTAACTTTACACTGTTTCACAGGTTTTCGAGTTATTTCATTGCTGTTTTGAGTTTTTCGAAGTTTCTCATGTTGCGTATGTGTTGTGCTGGGTTCTACATTACTGTATGCTGTTTCAGAGATTGTCGAGTTATTTCATTACTTTTTTCACTTTTTCTAAGTTTCGCATGTTGCATATGTGTTGTGCTGCTTAGCTACACTACTCTACGCTGCTTCAGAAGATTTCCAGTTATTTGTATACTTTTTTGAGTTTCTCGAAGTTTCTCCTGGTGCATAGAGGTTATGCTGGGTTCTAAACTAACTTTACACTGTTTCAGAGGTTTTCGAGTTATTTTATTACTGTTTTGAGTTTTTGAAGTTTCTCATATTGCACATGTGATATGCTGCTTAGCTACACTACTCTACGCTGCTGCAGAAGATTTCGAGTTTTTTTATACTTTTTTGAATTTTTCGAAGTTTCTCATGTTGCACATGTGACGTGCTGTGTTCTACACTACTCTACACTGTTGCAGAAGATTTCGAGTTACTTCATTACTTTTTTGAGTTTTTCGAAGTTTCTCCTGGTGCATATGGGTTGTGTTGGGTTCAAACTAGCTCTACACTGTTTCTGAGGTTTTCGAGTTATTTCATAACTTTTTTGAATTTTTCGAAGTTAATCCTGGTGCATATGGGTTGTGCTGGGTTCTAAACTAACTCCACACTGCTTCAGAGGTTTTCGAGTTATTTCATTACTTTTTTGATTTTTTCGAAGTTTCTCATGTTGCATATGTGTTGTGCTGCTTAGCTACACTACTCTACGCTGCTACAGAACATTTCGAGTTATTTCATTAGTTTTTTGAGTTTTCCGAAGTTTCTCCTGGTGCCTATGGGTGGTGCTGCGTTGTCAACTACTCTACACTGCTTCACAAGATTTCCAGTTAATTGTGTACTTTTTTGAGTTTTTCGAAGTTTCTCATGTTGCTGGCTTCTACATTACTCTACTCTGCTTCAGAAGATTTCGAGTTATTTCATAAGTTTTTTGAGTTTTCCGAAGTTACTTCTGGTGCCTATGGGTGGTGTTGGGCTGTCAACTACTCTACGCTGTTTCAGAAGATTTCGAGTTATATCATTATTTTTTTGAATTTTTCGAATATTCTCATGTTGTGTATGTGTTGTGCTGGGTTCTGAACTAACTCTACACTGGTTCAGAGGTTTTCGAGTTATTTTTTTAAATTTTTAAGTTTTTCGAAGCTTTTCATGTTGCGAATGTGTTGTGCTGCTCAACTACACTACTCTACGCTGCTTCAGAAGATTTCGAGTTTTTTTAAAACTTTTTTGAGTTTTTCGAAGTTTCTCCTCGTGCATATGGGTGGTGCTGGGTTGTCAAGTACTCTACGCTATTTCAGAAGATTTCGAGTTATATCATTACTTTTTTGAGTTTTTCGAAGTTTCTCATGTTGTGTATGTGTTGTGCTGCGTTCTAAACTAACTCCACACTGCTTCAGAGGTTTTCGAGTTATTTCATTACTTTTTTGAGTTTTTTGAAGTTTCTCATGTTGCGTATGTGTTTTGCCGGGTTCGACATTACTGTATGGTGTTTCAGAGATTGTCGAGTTATTTCATTACTTTTTTCACTTTTTCTAAGTTTCGCATGTTGCATATGTGTTGTGCTGCTTAGCTACACTACTCTACGCTGCTTCAGAAGATTTCCAGTTATTTGTATACTTTTTTGAGATTTTCGAAGTTTCTCCTGGTGCATATAGGTTATGCTGGGTTCTAAACTAACTTTACACTGTTTCACAGGTTTTCGAGTTATTTCATTACTGTTTTGAGTTTTTCGAAGTTTCTCATGTTGCGTCTGTGCTTAGCTACACTACTCTACGCTGCTGCAGAAGATTTCGAGTTATTTTTTACTATTTTGAGGTTTTCGAAGTTTCTCATATTGCACATGTGATATGCTGCTTAGCTACACTACTCTACGCTGCTGCAGAAGATTTCGAGTTATTTTTATACTTTTTTGAATTTTTCGAAGTTTCCTATGTTGCTTATGTGTTGTGCTGCTTAACTAACTACTCTATGCTGCTTCAGGAGATTTCGAATTAATTCGTTAGATTTTTGAGTTTTCCGAAGTTTCTTCTGGTGTCTATGGGTGGTGCTGGGTTGTCAACTACTCTACGCTGTTTCAGAAGATTTCGAGTTATATCATTACTTATTTGAGTTTTTCGAAGTTTCTCATGTCGTGTACGTGTTGTGCTGGGTTCTAAACTAACTCCACACTGCTTCAGAGGTTTTCGAGCTTTACATTACTTTTTTGAGTTTTTCGAAGTTTTGCATGTTGCATATGTGTTGTGCTGCTTAGCTACACCACTCTACACTGCTTCAGAAGATTTCCAGTTATTTGTATACTTTTTTGAGTATTTCGACGTTTCTCCTGGTGCATATAGGTTATGCTGGGTTCTAAACTAACTTTACACTGTTTCACAGGTTTTCGAGTTATTTCATTGCTGTTTTGAGTTTTTCGAAGTTTCTCATGTTGCGTATGTGTTGTGCTGGGTTCTACATTACTGTATGCTGTTTCAGAGATTGTCGAGTTATTTCATTACTTTTTTCACTTTTTCTAAGTTTCGCATGTTGCATATGTGTTGTGCTGCTTAGCTACACTACTCTACGCTGCTTCAGAAGATTTCCAGTTATTTGTATACTTTTTTGAGTTTCTCGAAGTTTCTCCTGGTGCATAGAGGTTATGCTGGGTTCTAAACTAACTTTACACTGTTTCAGAGGTTTTCGAGTTATTTTATTACTGTTTTGAGTTTTTGAAGTTTCTCATATTGCACATGTGATATGCTGCTTAGCTACACTACTCTACGCTGCTGCAGAAGATTTCGAGTTTTTTTATACTTTTTTGAATTTTTCGAAGTTTCTCATGTTGCACATGTGACGTGCTGTGTTCTACACTACTCTACACTGTTGCAGAAGATTTCGAGTTACTTCATTACTTTTTTGAGTTTTTCGAAGTTTCTCCTGGTGCATATGGGTTGTGTTGGGTTCAAACTAACTCTACACTGTTTCTGAGGTTTTCGAGTTATTTGATAACTTTTTTGAATTTTTCGAAGTTAATCCTGGTGCATATGGGTTGTGCTGGGTTCTAAACTAACTCCACACTGCTTCAGAGGTTTTCGAGTTATTTCATTACTTTTTTGATTTTTTCGAAGTTTCTCATGTTGCATATGTGTTGTGCTGCTTAGCTACACTACTCTACGCTGCTACAGAACATTTCGAGTTATTTCATTAGTTTTTTGAGTTTTCCGAAGTTTCTCCTGGTGCCTATGGGTGGTGCTGCGTTGTCAACTACTCTACACTGCTTCACAAGATTTCCAGTTAATTGTATACTTTTTTGAGTTTTTCGAAGTTTCTCATGTTGCTGGCTTCTACATTACTCTACTCTGCTTCAGAAGATTTCGAGTTATTTCATAAGTTTTTTGAGTTTTCCGAAGTTACTTCTGGTGCCTATGGGTGGTGTTGGGCTGTCAACTACTCTACGCTGTTTCAGAAGATTTCGAGTTATATCATTATTTTTTTGAATTTTTCGAATATTCTCATGTTGTGTATGTGTTGTGCTGGGTTCTGAACTAACTCTACACTGGTTCAGAGGTTTTCGAGTTATTTTTTTAAATTTTTAAGTTTTTCGAAGCTTTTCATGTTGCGAATGTGTTGTGCTGCTCAACTACACTACTCTACGCTGCTTCAGAAGATTTCGAGTTTTTTAAAACTTTTTTGAGTTTTTCGAAGTTTCTCCTCGTGCATATGGGTGGTGCTGGGTTTTCAAGTACTCTACGCTATTTCAGAAGATTTCGAGTTATATCATTACTTTTTTGAGTTTTTCGAAGTTTCTCATGTTGTGTATGTGTTGTGCTGCGTTCTAAACTAACTCCACACTGCTTCAGAGGTTTTCGAGTTATTGCATTACTTTTTTGAGTTTTTTGAAGTTTCTCATGTTGCGTATGTGTTTTGCCGGGTTCGACATTACTGTATGGTGTTTCAGAGATTGTCGAGTTATTTCATTACTTTTTTCACTTTTTCTAAGTTTCGCATGTTGCATATGTGTTGTGCTGCTTAGCTACACTACTCTACGCTGCTTCAGAAGATTTCCAGTTATTTGTATACTTTTTTGAGATTTTCGAAGTTTCTCCTGGTGCATATAGGTTATGCTGGGTTCTAAACTAACCTTACACTGTTTCACAGGTTTTCGAGTTATTTCATTACTGTTTTGAGTTTTTCGAAGTTTCTCATGTTGCGTCTGTGCTTAGCTACACTACTCTACGCTGCTGCAGAAGATTTCGAGTTATTTTTTACTTTTTTGAGGTTTTCGAAGTTTCTCATATTGCACATGTGATATGCTGCTTAGCTACACTACTCTACGCTGCTGCAGAAGATTTCGAGTTATTTATATACTTTTTTGAATTTTTCGAAGTTTCCTATGTTGCTTATGTGTTGTGCTGCTTAACTAACTACTCTATGCTGCTTCAGGAGATTTCGAATTAATTCGTTAGATTTTTGAGTTTTCCGAAGTTTCTTCTGGTGTCTATGGGTGGTGCTGGGTTGTCAACTACTCTACGCTGTTTCAGAAGATTTCGAGTTATATCATTACTTATTTGAGTTTTTCGAAGTTTCTCATGTCGTGTACGTGTTGTGCTGGGTTCTAAACTAACTCCACACTGCTTCAGAGGTTTTCGAGCTTTACATTACTTTTTTGAGTTTTTCGAAGTTTTTTCTGGTGCCTATGGGTGGTGCTGGGTAGTCAACAACTCTACGCTGTTTCAGAAGATTTCGAGTTATATCATTACTTATTTGAGTTTTTCGAAGTTTCTCATGTTGCGTATGTGTTGTGCTGGGTTCTACATTACTGTATGCTGTTTCAGAGATTGTCGAGTTATTTCATTACTTTTTTCACTTTTTCTAAGTTTCGGATGTTGCATATGTGTTGTGCTGCTTAGCTACACCACTCTACGCTGCTTCAGAAGATTTCCAGTTATTTGTATACTTTTTTGAGTTTTTCGAAGTTTCTCCTGGTGCATATAGGTTATGCTGGGTTCTAAACTAACTTTACACTGTTTCACAGGTTTTCGAGTTATTTCATTACTGTTTTGAGTTTTTCGAAGTTTCTCATGTTGCGTATATGTTGTGCTGGGTTCTACATTACTGTATGCTGTTTCAGAGATTGTCGAGTTATTTCATTACTTTTTTCACTTTTTCTAAGTTTCGGATGTTGCATATGTGTTGTGCTGCTTAGCTACACCACTGTACGCTGCTTCAGAAGATTTCCAGTTATTTGTATACTTTTTTGAGTTTCTCGAAGTTTCTCCTGGTGCATAGAGGTTATGCTGGTTTCTAAACTAACTTTACACTGTTTCAGAGGTTTTCGAGTTATTTTATTACTTTTTCGATTTTTTCGAAGTTTCTCATGTTGCATATGTGTTGTGCTGCTTAGCTACACTACTCTACGCTGCTACAGAACATTTCGAGTTATTTCATTAGTTTTTTGAGTTTTCCGAAGTTTCTCCTGGTGCCTATGGGTGGTGCTGCGTTGTCAACTACTCTACGCTGCTTCACAAGATTTCGAGTTATATCATTACTTTTTTGAGTTTTTCGAAGTTTCTCATGTTGTGTATGTGTTGTGCTGGGTTCTGAACTAACTCCACACTGCTTCAGAGGTTTTCGAGTTATTTCATTACTTTTTTGAGTTTTTTGAAGTTTCTCATGTTGCATATGTGTTGTGCTGCTTAGCTACACTACTCTACGCTGCTTCAGAAGATTTCGTGTTATTTGTATACTTTTTTGAGCTTTTCGAAGTTTCTCCTGGTGCATATAGGTTATGCTGGGTTCTAAACTAACTTTACACTGTTTCACAGGTTTTAGTGTTATTTCATTACTGTTTTGAGTTTTTCGATGTTTCTCATGTTGTGTATGTGTTGTGCTGCTTAGCTACACTACTCTACGCTGCTGCAGAAGATTTCGAGTTATTTTTATACTTTTTTGAATTTTTCGAAGTTTCTCATGTTGCACATGTGTTGTGCTGTGTTCTACACTATTCTACACTGTTGCAGAAGATTTCGAGTTATGTCATTACTTTTTTGAGTTTTTCGAAGTTTCTCATGTTGCACATGTGTTGTGCTGCTTAACTATCTACTCTGCGCTGTTTCAGAAGATTTCGAGTTATTTCATTACTTTTTTGAGTTTTTCGAAGTTTCTCATGTTGCTTATGTGTTGTGCTGCTTAACTAACTACTCTACGCTGCTTCAGAAGATTTGTGCACTACTCTACGCGGTTGCAGAAGATTCGAGTTGTTTGTATACTTTCTTGAGTTTTTCGAAGTTTCTCATGTTGCACATGTGTTGTTCTGTGTTCTACACTACTCTACGCGGTTGCAGAAGATTCGAGTTGTTTGTATACTTTCTTGAGTTTTTCGAAGTTTCTCATGTTGCACATGTGTTGTGCTGCTTAACTATCTACTCTACGCTGTTTCAGAAGATTTCGAGTTATTTCATTACTTTGTTGATTTTTTCGATGTTTCTCATGTTGCGTATGTGTTGTGCTGTGTTCTACACTACTCTACGCTGCTTCACAGGATTTCCAGTTAATTGTATACTTTTTTGAGTTTCTCGAAGTTTCTCCTTGTGCATATAAGTTGTGCTGGGACCTAAACTAACTCTACACTGTTTCAGAGATTTTCTAGTTATTTCATAACTTTTTTCAGTTTTTCGATGTTTCTCATGTTGCGTATGTGTTGTGCTGCTTAGCTACACTACTCTACGCTGCTTCAGAAGATTTCGAGTTATTTGTATACTTGTTTGAGCTTTTCGAAGTTTCTCATATTGCACATGTGATATGCTGCATAGCTACACTACTCTACGCTGCTGCAGAATATTTCGAGTTATTGTTATACTTTTTTGAATTTTTCGAAGTTTCTCATGTTGCCCATGTGTTGTGCTGTGTTCTACACTATTCTACACTGTTGCAGAAGATTTCGAGTTATTTCATTACTTTTTTGAGTTTTTCGAAGTTTCTCATGTTGCTTATGTGTGGTGCTGCTTAACTAACTACTCTACGCAGCTTCAGAAGATTTCGAGTTATTTCATTAGTTTTTTGAGTTTTCCGAAGTTACTTCTGGTGCCTATGGGTGGTGCTGGTTTGTCAACTACTCTACACTGCTTCAGAAGATTTCGAGTTATTTCATCACTTTTTTGATTTTTCGATGTTTCTCATGTTGCGTATGTGTTGTGCTGTGTTCTACACTACTCTACGCTGCTTCACAAGATTTCCAGTTAATTGTATACTTTTTTGAGTTTTTCGATGTTTCTCATGTTGCGCATGTGTTGTGCTGCACTACTCTACGCTGCTGCAGAGGATTTCGAATTATTTTTTACTTTTTTGAGCTTTTCGAAGTTTCTCATATTGCACATGTGATATGCTGCTTAGCTACACTACTCTATGCTGCTGCAGAAGATTTCGAGTTATTTTTATATTTTTTTAGAATTTTTCGATGTTTCTCAAGTTGCGTAGGTGTTGTGCCGGCTTCTACATTACTCTACGCTGTTTCAGAGATTTTCGAGTTATTTCATTACTTTTTTCAGTTTTTCTAAGTTTCTTATGTTGCACATGTCGAGTAGCTACACTACTCTACGATGCTGCAGAAGATTTCGAGTTATGTTGAAACTTTTTTGAGTTTTTCGAAGTTTCTCATGTTGCACATGTGTTGTGCTGGGTTCTAAACTAACTCTACACTGCTTCAGAGGTTTTCGAGTTATTTCATTACTTTTTTGAGTTTTTCGAAGTTTCTCATGTTGCACATGTGTTGTTCTCTGTTCTGCACTAGTCTACGCTGTTGCAGAAGATTTCGAGTTATTTGTATACTTTTTTGAGTTTTTCGAAGTTTCTCATGTTGCATATAGGTTGTGCTGCTTAGCTACACTACTCTACGCTGCTGCAGAAGATTTCGAGTTACTTTTATACGTTTTTGAATTTTTCGAAGTTTCTCATGTTGCCCATGTGTTTTGCTGTGTTCTACACTATTCTACGCTGTTGCAGAAGATTTCGAGTTATTTCATTACTTTTTTGAGTTTTTCGAAGTTTCTCATGTTGCTTATGTGTTGTGCTGCTTAACTAACTACTCTACGCTGCTTCAGAAGATTTCTACACTACTCTACGCGGTTGAGGAAGATTCGAGTTGTTTGTATACTTTCTTGAGTTTTTCGAAGTTTCTCATGTTGCACATGTGTTGTTCTGTGTTCTACACTACTCTACGCGGTTGCAGAAGATTCGAGTTGTTTGTATACTTTCTTGAGTTTTTCGAAGTTTCTCATGTTGCACATGTGTTGTTCTGTGTTCTACACTACTCTACGCGGTTGCAGAAGATTCGAGTTGTTTGTATACTTTCTTGAGTTTTTCGAAGTTTCTCATGTTGCACATGTGTTGTGCTGCTTAACTATCTACTCTACGCTGCTTCAGAAGATTTCGAGTTATTTCATTACTTTTTTGATTTGTTCGATGTTTCTCATGTTGCGAATGTGTTGTGGTGTGTTCTACTCTACTCTACGCTGCTTCACAAGATTTCCAGTTAATTGTATACTTTTTTGAGTTTCTCGAAGTTACTCCTAGTGCATATAAGTTGTGCTGGGTTCCAAATTAACTCTACACTGTTTCGGAGGTTTTCTAGTTATTTCATTACATCTTTGAGTTTTTCGATGTTTCTCATGTTGCGTATGTGTTGTGCTGCTTAGCTACACTACTCTACGCTGCTTCAGAAGATTTCGAGTTATTTGTATACTTTTTTGAGTTTTTCGAAGTTTCTCCTGGTGCATATAGGTTATGCTGGGTTCTAAACTAACTTTACACTGTTTCACAGGTTTTCGAGTTATTTCATTACTGTTTTGAGTTTTTCGAAGTTTCTCATGTTGCGTATGTGTTGTGCTGGGTTCTACATTACTGTATGCTGTTTCAGAGATTGTCGAGTTATTTCATTACTTTTTTCACTTTTTCTAAGTTTCGCATGTTGCATATGTGTTGTGCTGCTTAGCTACACCACTCTACGCTGCTTCAGAAGATTTCCAGTTATTTGTATACTTTTTTGAGTTTCTAGAAGTTTCTCCTGGTGCAAAGAGGTTATGCTGGGTTCTAAACTAACCTTACACTGTTTCAGAGGTTTTCGAGTTATTTTATTACTGTTTTGAGTTTATGAAGTTTCTCATATTGCACATGTGATATGCTGCTTAGCTACACTACTCTACGCTGCTTTAGAAGATTTCCAGTTATTTGTATACTTTTTTGAGTTTTCCGAAGTTTCTCCTGGTGCATATAGGTTATGCTGGGTTCTAAACTAACTGTTTCACAGGTTTTCGAGTTATTTCATTACTGTTTTGAGTTTTTCGAAGTTTCTCATGTTGCGTCTGTGCTTAGCTACACTACTCTACGCTGCTGCAGAAGATTTCGAGTTATTTTTTACTTTTTTGAGGTTTTCGAAGTTTCTCATATTGCACATGTGATATGCTGCTTAGCTACACTACTCTACACTGTTGCAGAAGATGTCGAGTTATTGCATTACTTTTTTGAGTTTTTCGAAGTTACTCATGTTTCTTATGTGTTGTGCTGCTTAACTAACTACTCTACGCTGCTTCAGAAGATTTCGAGTTATTTCATTAGTTTTTTGAGTTTTCCGAAATTACTTCTGGTGCCTATGGGTGGTGCTGGGTTGTCAACTACTCTACGCTGTTTCAGAAGATTTCGAGTTATATCATTACTTTTTTGAGTTCTTCGAAGTTTCTCATGTTGTGTATGTGTTGTGCTGCATAACTACACTACTCTACGCTGCATTAGAAGATTTCGACTTATATCATTACTTTTTTGTGTTTTTCGAAGTTTCTCCTTCTGCATATGGGTTGTACTGCGTACTAAACTAACTCCACACTGCTTCAGAGGTTTTCGAGCTATTTCATTACTTTTTTGAGTTTTTCGAAGTTTTTTCTGGTGCCTATGGGTGGTGCTGGGTAGTCAACTACTCTACGCTGTTTCAGAAGATTTCGAGTTATATCATTACTTATTTGAGTTTTTCGAAGTTTCTCATGTTTTGTACGTGTTGTGCTGGGTTCTAAACTAACTCCACACTGCTTCAGAGGTTTTCGAGCTTTTCGTTACTTTTTTGAGTTTTTCGAAGTTTCGCATGTTGCATATGTGTTGTGCTGCTTAGCTACACTACTCTACGCTGCTTCAGAAGATTTCCAGTTATTTGTATACTTTTTTGAGTTTCTAGAAGTTTCTCCTGGTGCAAAGAGGTTATGCTGGGTTCTAAACTAACTTTACACTGTTTCACAGGTTTTCGAGTTATTTCATTACTGTTTTGAGTTTTTCGAAGTTTCTCATGTTGCGTATGTGTTGTGCTGGGTTCTACATTACTGTATGCTGTTTCAGAGATTGTCGAGTTATTTCATTACTTTTTTCACTTTTTCTAAGTTTCGCATGTTGTATATGTGTTGTGCTGCTTAGCTACACTACTCTACGCTGCTTCAGAAGATTTCCAGTTATTTGTATACTTTTTTGAGTTTCTAGAAGTTTCTCCTGGTGCAAAGAGGTTATGCTGGGTTCTAAACTAACCTTACACTGTTTCAGAGGTTTTCGAGTTATTTTATTACTGTTTTGAGTTTATGAAGTTTCTCATATTGCACATGTGATATGCTGCTTAGCTACACTACTCTACGCTGCTTTAGAAGATTTCCAGTTATTTGTATACTTTTTTGAGTTTTCCGAAGTTTCTCCTGGTGCATATAGGTTATGCTGGGTTCTAAACTAACTGTTTAACAGGTTTTCGAGTTATTTCATTACTGTTTTGAGTTTTTCGAAGTTTCTCATGTTGCGTCTGTGCTTAGCTACACTACTCTACGCTGCTGCAGAAGATTTCGAGTTATTTTTTACTTTTTTGAGGTTTTCGAAGTTTCTCATATTGCACATGTGATGTGCTGCTTAGCTACACTACTCTACGCTGCTGCAGAAGATTTCGAGTTATTTTTATACTTTTTTGAATTTTTCGAAGTTTCCCATGTTGCTTATGTGTTGTGCTGCTTAACTAACTACTCTACGCTGCTTCAGGAGATTTCGAATTAATTCGTTAGATTTTTGAGTTTTCCGAAGTTTCTTCTGGTGCCTATGGGTGGTGCTGGGTTGTCAACTACTCTTCGCTGTTTCAGAAGATTTCGAGTTATATCATTACTTATTTGAGTTTTTCGAAGTTTCTCATGTCGTGTACGTGTTGTGCTGGGTTCTAAACTAACTTTACACTGTTTCACAGGTTTTCGAGTTATTTCATTACTGTTTTGAGTTTTTCGAAGTTTCTCATGTTGCGTATGTGTTGTGCTGGGTTCTACATTACTGTATGCTGTTTCAGAGGTTTTCGAGTTATTTCATAACTTTTTAGAATTTTTCGAAGTTTCTCATGTTGCACATGTGTTGTGCTGCTTAGCTACACTACTCTACACTGCTACAGAACATTTCGAGTTATTTCATTAGTTTTTTGAGTTTTCCGAAGTTTCTCCTGGTGCCTATGGGTGGTGCTGCGTTGTCAACTACTCTCCGCTGCTTCGCAAGATTTCGAGTTATATCATTACTTTTTTGAGTTTTTGGAAGTTTCTCATGTTGTGTATGTGTTGTGCTGGGTTCTGAACTGACTCTACGCTGGTTCAGTGGCTTTCGAATTATTTGTTTAAATTTTTAAGTTTTTCGAAGCTTTTCATGTTGCGAATGTGTTGTGCTGCTCAACCACACTACTCTACGCTGCTTCAGAAGATTTCGAGTTTTTAAAAACTTTTTTGAGTTTTTCGAAGTTTCTCAGGTTGCATACGTGTTGTGCTGCTTAGCTACAATACTCTACGCTGCGTCAGAAGATTTCCAGTTATTTATATACTTTTTTGAGTTTTTCGAAGTTTCTCCTGGTGCCTATGGGTTGTGCTGGGTTCTAAACTACTCTACGCTATTGCAGAAGATTTCCAGTTATTTGTATAATTTTTTGAGTTTCTCGAAGTTTCTCCTGGTGCATAGAGGTTATGCTGGGTTCTAAACTAACTTTACACTGTTTCAGAGGTTTTCGAGTTATTTTATTACTGTTTTGAGTTTTTGAAGTTTCTCATATTGCACATGTGATATGCTGCTTAGCTACACTACTCTACGCTGCTGCAGAAGATTTCGAGTTTTTTTATACGTTTTTGAATTTTTCGAAGTTTCTCATGTTGCACATGTGACGTGCTGTGTTCTACACTACTCTACACTGTTGCAGAAGATTTCGAGTTACTTCATTACTTTTTTGTGTTTTTCGAAGTTTCTCCTGGTGCATATGGGTTGTGTTGGGTTCAAACTAACTCTACACTGTTTCTGAGGTTTTCGAGTTATTTCATAACTTTTTTGAATTTTTCGAAGTTAATCCTGGTGCATATGGGTTGTGCTGGGTTCTAAACTAACTCCACACTGCTTCAGAGGTTTTCGAGTTATTTCATTACTTTTTTGATTTTTTCGAAGTTTCTCATGTTGCATATGTGTTGTGCTGCTTAGCTACACTACTCTACGCTGCTACAGAACATTTCGAGTTATTTCATTAGTTTTTTGAGTTTTCCGAAGTTTCTCCTGGTGCCTATGGGTGGTGCTGCGTTGTCAACTACTCTACACTGCTTCACAAGATTTCCAGTTAATTGTATACTTTTTTGAGTTTTTCGAAGTTTCTCATGTTGCTGGCTTCTACATTACTCTACTCTGCTTCAGAAGATTTCGAGTTATTTCATAAGTTTTTTGAGTTTTCCGAAGTTACTTCTGGTGCCTAGGGGTGGTGTTGGGCTGTCAACTACTCTACGCTGTTTCAGAAGATTTCGAGTTATATCATTATTTTTTTGAATTTTTCGAATATTCTCATGTTGTGTATGTGTTGTGCTGGGTTTTGAACTAACTCTACACTGGTTCAGAGGTTTTCGAGTTATTTTTTTAAATTTTTAAGTTTTTCGAAGCTTTTCATGTTGCGAATGTGTTGTGCTGCTCAACTACACTACTCTACGCTGCTTCAGAAGATTTCGAGTTTTTTAAAACTTTTTTGAGTTTTTCGAAGTTTCTCCTCGTGCATATGGGTGGTGCTGGGTTGTCAAGTACTCTACGCTATTTCAGAAGATTTCGAGTTATATCATTACTTTTTTGAGTTTTTCGAAGTTTCTCATGTTGTGTATGTGTTGTGCTGCGTTCTAAACTAACTCCACACTGCTTCAGAGGTTTTCGAGTTATTGCATTACTTTTTTGAGTTTTTTGAAGTTTCTCATGTTGCGTATGTGTTTTGCCGGGTTCGACATTACTGTATGGTGTTTCAGAGATTGTCGAGTTATTTCATTACTTTTTTCACTTTTTCTAAGTTTCGCATGTTGCATATGTGTTGTGCTGCTTAGCTACACTACTCTACGCTGCTTCAGAAGATTTCCAGTTATTTGTATACTTTTTTGAGATTTTCGAAGTTTCTCCTGGTGCATATAGGTTATGCTGGGTTCTAAACTAACTTTACACTGTTTCACAGGTTTTCGAGTTATTTCATTACTGTTTTGAGTTTTTCGAAGTTTCTCATGTTGCGTCTGTGCTTAGCTACACTACTCTACGCTGCTGCAGAAGATTTCGAGTTATTTTTTACTATTTTGAGGTTTTCGAAGTTTCTCCTGGTGCATATAGGTTATGCTGGGTTCTAAACTAACTTTACACTGTTTCACAGGTTTTCGAGTTATTTCATTGCTGTTTTGAGTTTTTCGAAGTTTCTCATGTTGCGTATGTGTTGTGCTGGGTTCTACATTACTGTATGCTGTTTCAGAGATTGTCGAGTTATTTCATTACTTTTTTCACTTTTTCTAAGTTTCGCATGTTGCATATGTGTTGTGCTGCTTAGCTACACTACTCTACGCTGCTTCAGAAGATTTCCAGTTATTTGTATACTTTTTTGAGTTTCTCGAAGTTTCTCCTGGTGCATAGAGGTTATGCTGGGTTCTAAACTAACTTTACACTGTTTCAGAGGTTTTCGAGTTATTTTATTACTGTTTTGAGTTTTTGAAGTTTCTCATATTGCACATGTGATATGCTGCTTAGCTACACTACTCTACGCTGCTGCAGAAGATTTCGAGTTTTTTTATACTTTTTTGAATTTTTCGAAGTTTCTCATGTTGCACATGTGACGTGCTGTGTTCTACACTACTCTACACTGTTGCAGAAGATTTCGAGTTACTTCATTACTTTTTTGAGTTTTTCGAAGTTTCTCCTGGTGCATATGGGTTGTGTTGGGTTCAAACTAACTCTACACTGTTTCTGAGGTTTTCGAGTTATTTGATAACTTTTTTGAATTTTTCGAAGTTAATCCTGGTGCATATGGGTTGTGCTGGGTTCTAAACTAACTCCACACTGCTTCAGAGGTTTTCGAGTTATTTCATTACTTTTTTGATTTTTTCGAAGTTTCTCATGTTGCATATGTGTTGTGCTGCTTAGCTACACTACTCTACGCTGCTACAGAACATTTCGAGTTATTTCATTAGTTTTTTGAGTTTTCCGAAGTTTCTCCTGGTGCCTATGGGTGGTGCTGCGTTGTCAACTACTCTACACTGCTTCACAAGATTTCCAGTTAATTGTATACTTTTTTGAGTTTTTCGAAGTTTCTCATGTTGCTGGCTTCTACATTACTCTACTCTGCTTCAGAAGATTTCGAGTTATTTCATAAGTTTTTTGAGTTTTCCGAAGTTACTTCTGGTGCCTATGGGTGGTGTTGGGCTGTCAACTACTCTACGCTGTTTCAGAAGATTTCGAGTTATATCATTATTTTTTTGAATTTTTCGAATATTCTCATGTTGTGTATGTGTTGTGCTGGGTTCTGAACTAACTCTACACTGGTTCAGAGGTTTTCGAGTTATTTTTTTAAATTTTTAAGTTTTTCGAAGCTTTTCATGTTGCGAATGTGTTGTGCTGCTCAACTACACTACTCTACGCTGCTTCAGAAGATTTCGAGTTTTTTAAAACTTTTTTGAGTTTTTCGAAGTTTCTCCTCGTGCATATGGGTGGTGCTGGGTTTTCAAGTACTCTACGCTATTTCAGAAGATTTCGAGTTATATCATTACTTTTTTGAGTTTTTCGAAGTTTCTCATGTTGTGTATGTGTTGTGCTGCGTTCTAAACTAACTCCACACTGCTTCAGAGGTTTTCGAGTTATTGCATTACTTTTTTGAGTTTTTTGAAGTTTCTCATGTTGCGTATGTGTTTTGCCGGGTTCGACATTACTGTATGGTGTTTCAGAGATTGTCGAGTTATTTCATTACTTTTTTCACTTTTTCTAAGTTTCGCATGTTGCATATGTGTTGTGCTGCTTAGCTACACTACTCTACGCTGCTTCAGAAGATTTCCAGTTATTTGTATACTTTTTTGAGATTTTCGAAGTTTCTCCTGGTGCATATAGGTTATGCTGGGTTCTAAACTAACCTTACACTGTTTCACAGGTTTTCGAGTTATTTCATTACTGTTTTGAGTTTTTCGAAGTTTCTCATGTTGCGTCTGTGCTTAGCTACACTACTCTACGCTGCTGCAGAAGATTTCGAGTTATTTTTTACTTTTTTGAGGTTTTCGAAGTTTCTCATATTGCACATGTGATATGCTGCTTAGCTACACTACTCTACGCTGCTGCAGAAGATTTCGAGTTATTTCTATACTTTTTTGAATTTTTCGAAGTTTCCTATGTTGCTTATGTGTTGTGCTGCTTAACTAACTACTCTATGCTGCTTCAGGAGATTTCGAATTAATTCGTTAGATTTTTGAGTTTTCCGAAGTTTCTTCTGGTGTCTATGGGTGGTGCTGGGTTGTCAACTACTCTACGCTGTTTCAGAAGATTTCGAGTTATATCATTACTTATTTGAGTTTTTCGAAGTTTCTCATGTCGTGTACGTGTTGTGCTGGGTTCTAAACTAACTCCACACTGCTTCAGAGGTTTTCGAGCTTTACATTACTTTTTTGAGTTTTTCGAAGTTTTTTCTGGTGCCTATGGGTGGTGCTGGGTAGTCAACAACTCTACGCTGTTTCAGAAGATTTCGAGTTATATCATTACTTATTTGAGTTTTTCGAAGTTTCTCATGTTGCGTATGTGTTGTGCTGGGTTCTACATTACTGTATGCTGTTTCAGAGATTGTCGAGTTATTTCATTACTTTTTTCACTTTTTCTAAGTTTCGGATGTTGCATATGTGTTGTGCTGCTTAGCTACACCACTCTACGCTGCTTCAGAAGATTTCCAGTTATTTGTATACTTTTTTGAGTTTTTCGAAGTTTCTCCTGGTGCATATAGGTTATGCTGGGTTCTAAACTAACTTTACACTGTTTCACAGGTTTTCGAGTTATTTCATTACTGTTTTGAGTTTTTCGAAGTTTCTCATGTTGCGTATATGTTGTGCTGGGTTCTACATTACTGTATGCTGTTTCAGAGATTGTCGAGTTATTTCATTACTTTTTTCACTTTTTCTAAGTTTCGGATGTTGCATATGTGTTGTGCTGCTTAGCTACACCACTGTACGCTGCTTCAGAAGATTTCCAGTTATTTGTATACTTTTTTGAGTTTCTCGAAGTTTCTCCTGGTGCATAGAGGTTATGCTGGTTTCTAAACTAACTTTACACTGTTTCAGAGGTTTTCGAGTTATTTTATTACTTTTTCGATTTTTTCGAAGTTTCTCATGTTGCATATGTGTTGTGCTGCTTAGCTACACTACTCTACGCTGCTACAGAACATTTCGAGTTATTTCATTAGTTTTTTGAGTTTTCCGAAGTTTCTCCTGGTGCCTATGGGTGGTGCTGCGTTGTCAACTACTCTACGCTGCTTCACAAGATTGCGAGTTATATCATTACTTTTTTGAGTTTTTCGAAGTTTCTCATGTTGTGTATGTGTTGTGCTGGGTTCTGAACTAACTCCACACTGCTTCAGAGGTTTTCGAGTTATTTCATTACTTTTTTGAGTTTTTTGAAGTTTCTCATGTTGCGTATGTGTTTTGCCGGGTTCGACATTACTGTATGGTGTTTCAGAGATTGTCGAGTTATTTCATTACTTTTTTCACTTTTTCTAAGTTTCGCATGTTGCATATGTGTTGTGCTGCTTAGCTACACTACTCTACGCTGCTTCAGAAGATTTCCAGTTATTTGTATACTTTTTTGAGATTTTCGAAGTTTCTCCTGGTGCATATAGGTTATGCTGGGTTCTAAACTAACTTTACACTGTTTCACAGGTTTTCGAGTTATTTCATTACTGTTTTGAGTTTTTCGAAGTTTCTCATGTTGCATATGTGTTGTGCTGCTTAGCTACACTACTCTACGCTGCTTCAGAAGATTTCGTGTTATTTGTATACTTTTTTGAGCTTTTCGAAGTTTCTCCTGGTGCATATAGGTTATGCTGGGTTCTAAACTAACTTTACACTGTTTCACAGGTTTTAGTGTTATTTCATTACTGTTTTGAGTTTTTCGATGTTTCTCATGTTGTGTATGTGTTGTGCTGCTTAGCTACACTACTCTACGCTGCTGCAGAAGATTTCGAGTTATTTTTATACTTTTTTGAATTTTTCGAAGTTTCTCATGTTGCACATGTGTTGTGCTGTGTTCTACACTATTCTACACTGTTGCAGAAGATTTCGAGTTATGTCATTACTTTTTTGAGTTTTTCGAAGTTTCTCATGTTGCACATGTGTTGTGCTGCTTAACTATCTACTCTGCGCTGTTTCAGAAGATTTCGAGTTATTTCATTACTTTTTTGAGTTTTTCGAAGTTTCTCATGTTGCTTATGTGTTGTGCTGCTTAACTAACTACTCTACGCTGCTTCAGAAGATTTGTGCACTACTCTACGCGGTTGCAGAAGATTCGAGTTGTTTGTATACTTTCTTGAGTTTTTCGAAGTTTCTCATGTTGCACATGTGTTGTTCTGTGTTCTACACTACTCTACGCGGTTGCAGAAGATTCGAGTTGTTTGTATACTTTCTTGAGTTTTTCGAAGTTTCTCATGTTGCACATGTGTTGTGCTGCTTAACTATCTACTCTACGCTGTTTCAGAAGATTTCGAGTTATTTCATTACTTTGTTGATTTTTTCGATGTTTCTCATGTTGCGTATGTGTTGTGCTGTGTTCTACACTACTCTACGCTGCTTCACAGGATTTCCAGTTAATTGTATACTTTTTTGAGTTTCTCGAAGTTTCTCCTTGTGCATATAAGTTGTGCTGGGACCTAAACTAACTCTACACTGTTTCAGAGATTTTCTAGTTATTTCATAACTTTTTTCAGTTTTTCGATGTTTCTCATGTTGCGTATGTGTTGTGCTGCTTAGCTACACTACTCTACGCTGCTTCAGAAGATTTCGAGTTATTTGTATACTTGTTTGAGCTTTTCGAAGTTTCTCATATTGCACATGTGATATGCTGCATAGCTACACTACTCTACGCTGCTGCAGAATATTTCGAGTTATTGTTATACTTTTTTGAATTTTTCGAAGTTTCTCATGTTGCCCATGTGTTGTGCTGTGTTCTACACTATTCTACACTGTTGCAGAAGATTTCGAGTTATTTCATTACTTTTTTGAGTTTTTCGAAGTTTCTCATGTTGCTTATGTGTGGTGCTGCTTAACTAACTACTCTACGCAGCTTCAGAAGATTTCGAGTTATTTCATTAGTTTTTTGAGTTTTCCGAAGTTACTTCTGGTGCCTATGGGTGGTGCTGGTTTGTCAACTACTCTACACTGCTTCAGAAGATTTCGAGTTATTTCATCACTTTTTTGATTTTTCGATGTTTCTCATGTTGCGTATGTGTTGTGCTGTGTTCTACACTACTCTACGCTGCTTCACAAGATTTCCAGTTAATTGTATACTTTTTTGAGTTTTTCGATGTTTCTCATGTTGCGCATGTGTTGTGCTGCACTACTCTACGCTGCTGCAGAGGATTTCGAATTATTTTTTACTTTTTTGAGCTTTTCGAAGTTTCTCATATTGCACATGTGATATGCTGCTTAGCTACACTACTCTATGCTGCTGCAGAAGATTTCGAGTTATTTTTATATTTTTTTAGAATTTTTCGATGTTTCTCAAGTTGCGTAGGTGTTGTGCCGGCTTCTACATTACTCTACGCTGTTTCAGAGATTTTCGAGTTATTTCATTACTTTTTTCAGTTTTTCTAAGTTTCTTATGTTGCACATGTCGAGTAGCTACACTACTCTACGATGCTGCAGAAGATTTCGAGTTATGTTGAAACTTTTTTGAGTTTTTCGAAGTTTCTCATGTTGCACATGTGTTGTGCTGGGTTCTAAACTAACTCTACACTGCTTCAGAGGTTTTCGAGTTATTTCATTACTTTTTTGAGTTTTTCGAAGTTTCTCATGTTGCACATGTGTTGTTCTCTGTTCTGCACTAGTCTACGCTGTTGCAGAAGATTTCGAGTTATTTGTATACTTTTTTGAGTTTTTCGAAGTTTCTCATGTTGCATATAGGTTGTGCTGCTTAGCTACACTACTCTACGCTGCTGCAGAAGATTTCGAGTTACTTTTATACGTTTTTGAATTTTTCGAAGTTTCTCATGTTGCCCATGTGTTTTGCTGTGTTCTACACTATTCTACGCTGTTGCAGAAGATTTCGAGTTATTTCATTACTTTTTTGAGTTTTTCGAAGTTTCTCATGTTGCTTATGTGTTGTGCTGCTTAACTAACTACTCTACGCTGCTTCAGAAGATTTCTACACTACTCTACGCGGTTGAGGAAGATTCGAGTTGTTTGTATACTTTCTTGAGTTTTTCGAAGTTTCTCATGTTGCACATGTGTTGTTCTGTGTTCTACACTACTCTACGCGGTTGCAGAAGATTCGAGTTGTTTGTATACTTTCTTGAGTTTTTCGAAGTTTCTCATGTTGCACATGTGTTGTTCTGTGTTCTACACTACTCTACGCGGTTGCAGAAGATTCGAGTTGTTTGTATACTTTCTTGAGTTTTTCGAAGTTTCTCATGTTGCACATGTGTTGTGCTGCTTAACTATCTACTCTACGCTGCTTCAGAAGATTTCGAGTTATTTCATTACTTTTTTGATTTGTTCGATGTTTCTCATGTTGCGAATGTGTTGTGGTGTGTTCTACTCTACTCTACGCTGCTTCACAAGATTTCCAGTTAATTGTATACTTTTTTGAGTTTCTCGAAGTTACTCCTAGTGCATATAAGTTGTGCTGGGTTCCAAATTAACTCTACACTGTTTCGGAGGTTTTCTAGTTATTTCATTACATCTTTGAGTTTTTCGATGTTTCTCATGTTGCGTATGTGTTGTGCTGCTTAGCTACACTACTCTACGCTGCTTCAGAAGATTTCGAGTTATTTGTATACTTTTTTGAGTTTTTCGAAGTTTCTCCTGGTGCATATAGGTTATGCTGGGTTCTAAACTAACTTTACACTGTTTCACAGGTTTTCGAGTTATTTCATTACTGTTTTGAG
Source organism: Pristiophorus japonicus (assembly GCF_044704955.1). Classification (NCBI taxonomy): domain Eukaryota; kingdom Metazoa; phylum Chordata; class Chondrichthyes; family Pristiophoridae; genus Pristiophorus; species Pristiophorus japonicus. The sequence goes on along the minus strand of NC_091989.1, from coordinate 81,891,328 downwards.
TTTTTCGAAGTTTCTCATGTTGCGTATGTGTTGTGCTGGGTTCTACATTACTGTATGCTGTTTCAGAGATTGTCGAGTTATTTCATTACTTTTTTCACTTTTTCTAAGTTTCGCATGTTGCATATGTGTTGTGCTGCTTAGCTACACCACTCTACGCTGCTTCAGAAGATTTCCAGTTATTTGTATACTTTTTTGAGTTTCTAGAAGTTTCTCCTGGTGCAAAGAGGTTATGCTGGGTTCTAAACTAACCTTACACTGTTTCAGAGGTTTTCGAGTTATTTTATTATTGTTTTGAGTTTATGAAGTTTCTCATATTGCACATGTGATATGCTGCTTAGCTACACTACTCTACGCTGCTTTAGAAGATTTCCAGTTATTTGTATACTTTTTTGAGTTTTCCGAAGTTTCTCCCGGTGCATATAGGTTATGCTGGGTTCTAAACTAACTGTTTCACAGGTTTTCGAGTTATTTCATTACTGTTTTGAGTTTTTCGAAGTTTCTCATGTTGCGTCTGTGCTTAGCTACACTACTCTACGCTGCTGCAGAAGATTTCGAGTTATTTTTTACTTTTTTGAGGTTTTCGAAGTTTCTCATATTGCACATGTGATATGCTGCTTAGCTACACTACTCTACACTGTTGCAGAAGATGTCGAGTTATTGCATTACTTTTTTGAGTTTTTCGAAGTTACTCATGTTTCTTATGTGTTGTGCTGCTTAACTAACTACTCTACGCTGCTTCAGAAGATTTCGAGTTATTTCATTAGTTTTTTGAGTTTTCCGAAATTACTTCTGGTGCCTATGGGTGGTGCTGGGTTGTCAACTACTCTACGCTGTTTCAGAAGATTTCGAGTTATATCATTACTTTTTTGAGTTCTTCGAAGTTTCTCATGTTGTGTATGTGTTGTGCTGCATAACTACACTACTCTACGCTGCATTAGAAGATTTCGACTTATATCATTACTTTTTTGTGTTTTTCGAAGTTTCTCCTTCTGCATATGGGTTGTACTGCGTACTAAACTAACTCCACACTGCTTCAGAGGTTTTCGAGCTATTTCATTACTTTTTTGAGTTTTTCGAAGTTTTTTCTGGTGCCTATGGGTGGTGCTGGGTAGTCAACTACTCTACGCTGTTTCAGAAGATTTCGAGTTATATCATTACTTATTTGAGTTTTTCGAAGTTTCTCATGTTTTGTACGTGTTGTGCTGGGTTCTAAACTAACTCCACACTGCTTCAGAGGTTTTCGAGCTTTTCGTTACTTTTTTGAGTTTTTCGAAGTTTCGCATGTTGCATATGTGTTGTGCTGCTTAGCTACACTACTCTACGCTGCTTCAGAAGATTTCCAGTTATTTGTATACTTTTTTGAGTTTCTAGAAGTTTCTCCTGGTGCAAAGAGGTTATGCTGGGTTCTAAACTAACTTTACACTGTTTCACAGGTTTTCGAGTTATTTCATTACTGTTTTGAGTTTTTCGAAGTTTCTCATGTTGCGTATGTGTTGTGCTGGGTTCTACATTACTGTATGCTGTTTCAGAGATTGTCGAGTTATTTCATTACTTTTTTCACTTTTTCTAAGTTTCGCATGTTGTATATGTGTTGTGCTGCTTAGCTACACTACTCTACGCTGCTTCAGAAGATTTCCAGTTATTTGTATACTTTTTTGAGTTTCTAGAAGTTTCTCCTGGTGCAAAGAGGTTATGCTGGGTTCTAAACTAACCTTACACTGTTTCAGAGGTTTTCGAGTTATTTTATTACTGTTTTGAGTTTATGAAGTTTCTCATATTGCACATGTGATATGCTGCTTAGCTACACTACTCTACGCTGCTTTAGAAGATTTCCAGTTATTTGTATACTTTTTTGAGTTTTCCGAAGTTTCTCCTGGTGCATATAGGTTATGCTGGGTTCTAAACTAACTGTTTAACAGGTTTTCGAGTTATTTCATTACTGTTTTGAGTTTTTCGAAGTTTCTCATGTTGCGTCTGTGCTTAGCTACACTACTCTACGCTGCTGCAGAAGATTTCGAGTTATTTTTTACTTTTTTGAGGTTTTCGAAGTTTCTCATATTGCACATGTGATGTGCTGCTTAGCTACACTACTCTACGCTGCTGCAGAAGATTTCGAGTTATTTTTATACTTTTTTGAATTTTTCGAAGTTTCCCATGTTGCTTATGTGTTGTGCTGCTTAACTAACTACTCTACGCTGCTTCAGGAGATTTCGAATTAATTCGTTAGATTTTTGAGTTTTCCGAAGTTTCTTCTGGTGCCTATGGGTGGTGCTGGGTTGTCAACTACTCTTCGCTGTTTCAGAAGATTTCGAGTTATATCATTACTTATTTGAGTTTTTCGAAGTTTCTCATGTCGTGTACGTGTTGTGCTGGGTTCTAAACTAACTTTACACTGTTTCACAGGTTTTCGAGTTATTTCATTACTGTTTTGAGTTTTTCGAAGTTTCTCATGTTGCGTATGTGTTGTGCTGGGTTCTACATTACTGTATGCTGTTTCAGAGGTTTTCGAGTTATTTCATAACTTTTTAGAATTTTTCGAAGTTTCTCATGTTGCACATGTGTTGTGCTGCTTAGCTACACTACTCTACACTGCTACAGAACATTTCGAGTTATTTCATTAGTTTTTTGAGTTTTCCGAAGTTTCTCCTGGTGCCTATGGGTGGTGCTGCGTTGTCAACTACTCTCCGCTGCTTCGCAAGATTTCGAGTTATATCATTACTTTTTTGAGTTTTTGGAAGTTTCTCATGTTGTGTATGTGTTGTGCTGGGTTCTGAACTGACTCTACGCTGGTTCAGTGGCTTTCGAATTATTTGTTTAAATTTTTAAGTTTTTCGAAGCTTTTCATGTTGCGAATGTGTTGTGCTGCTCAACCACACTACTCTACGCTGCTTCAGAAGATTTCGAGTTTTTAAAAACTTTTTTGAGTTTTTCGAAGTTTCTCAGGTTGCATACGTGTTGTGCTGCTTAGCTACAATACTCTACGCTGCGTCAGAAGATTTCCAGTTATTTATATACTTTTTTGAGTTTTTCGAAGTTTCTCCTGGTGCCTATGGGTTGTGCTGGGTTCTAAACTACTCTACGCTATTGCAGAAGATTTCCAGTTATTTGTATAATTTTTTGAGTTTCTCGAAGTTTCTCCTGGTGCATAGAGGTTATGCTGGGTTCTAAACTAACTTTACACTGTTTCAGAGGTTTTCGAGTTATTTTATTACTGTTTTGAGTTTTTGAAGTTTCTCATATTGCACATGTGATATGCTGCTTAGCTACACTACTCTACGCTGCTGCAGAAGATTTCGAGTTTTTTTATACGTTTTTGAATTTTTCGAAGTTTCTCATGTTGCACATGTGACGTGCTGTGTTCTACACTACTCTACACTGTTGCAGAAGATTTCGAGTTACTTCATTACTTTTTTGTGTTTTTCGAAGTTTCTCCTGGTGCATATGGGTTGTGTTGGGTTCAAACTAACTCTACACTGTTTCTGAGGTTTTCGAGTTATTTCATAACTTTTTTGAATTTTTCGAAGTTAATCCTGGTGCATATGGGTTGTGCTGGGTTCTAAACTAACTCCACACTGCTTCAGAGGTTTTCGAGTTATTTCATTACTTTTTTGATTTTTTCGAAGTTTCTCATGTTGCATATGTGTTGTGCTGCTTAGCTACACTACTCTACGCTGCTACAGAACATTTCGAGTTATTTCATTAGTTTTTTGAGTTTTCCGAAGTTTCTCCTGGTGCCTATGGGTGGTGCTGCGTTGTCAACTACTCTACACTGCTTCACAAGATTTCCAGTTAATTGTATACTTTTTTGAGTTTTTCGAAGTTTCTCATGTTGCTGGCTTCTACATTACTCTACTCTGCTTCAGAAGATTTCGAGTTATTTCATAAGTTTTTTGAGTTTTCCGAAGTTACTTCTGGTGCCTAGGGGTGGTGTTGGGCTGTCAACTACTCTACGCTGTTTCAGAAGATTTCGAGTTATATCATTATTTTTTTGAATTTTTCGAATATTCTCATGTTGTGTATGTGTTGTGCTGGGTTTTGAACTAACTCTACACTGGTTCAGAGGTTTTCGAGTTATTTTTTTAAATTTTTAAGTTTTTCGAAGCTTTTCATGTTGCGAATGTGTTGTGCTGCTCAACTACACTACTCTACGCTGCTTCAGAAGATTTCGAGTTTTTTAAAACTTTTTTGAGTTTTTCGAAGTTTCTCCTCGTGCATATGGGTGGTGCTGGGTTGTCAAGTACTCTACGCTATTTCAGAAGATTTCGAGTTATATCATTACTTTTTTGAGTTTTTCGAAGTTTCTCATGTTGTGTATGTGTTGTGCTGCGTTCTAAACTAACTCCACACTGCTTCAGAGGTTTTCGAGTTATTGCATTACTTTTTTGAGTTTTTTGAAGTTTCTCATGTTGCGTATGTGTTTTGCCGGGTTCGACATTACTGTATGGTGTTTCAGAGATTGTCGAGTTATTTCATTACTTTTTTCACTTTTTCTAAGTTTCGCATGTTGCATATGTGTTGTGCTGCTTAGCTACACTACTCTACGCTGCTTCAGAAGATTTCCAGTTATTTGTATACTTTTTTGAGATTTTCGAAGTTTCTCCTGGTGCATATAGGTTATGCTGGGTTCTAAACTAACTTTACACTGTTTCACAGGTTTTCGAGTTATTTCATTACTGTTTTGAGTTTTTCGAAGTTTCTCATGTTGCGTCTGTGCTTAGCTACACTACTCTACGCTGCTGCAGAAGATTTCGAGTTATTTTTTACTTTTTTGAGGTTTTCGAAGTTTCTCATATTGCACATGTGATATGCTGCTTAGCTACACTACTCTACGCTGCTGCAGAAGATTTCGAGTTATTTCTATACTTTTTTGAATTTTTCGAAGTTTCCTATGTTGCTTATGTGTTGTGCTGCTTAACTAACTACTCTATGCTGCTTCAGGAGATTTCGAATTAATTCGTTAGATTTTTGAGTTTTCCGAAGTTTCTTCTGGTGTCTATGGGTGGTGCTGGGTTGTCAACTACTCTACGCTGTTTCAGAAGATTTCGAGTTATATCATTACTTATTTGAGTTTTTCGAAGTTTCTCATGTCGTGTACGTGTTGTGCTGGGTTCTAAACTAACTCCACACTGCTTCAGAGGTTTTCGAGCTTTACATTACTTTTTTGAGTTTTTCGAAGTTTTTTCTGGTGCCTATGGGTGGTGCTGGGTAGTCAACAACTCTACGCTGTTTCAGAAGATTTCGAGTTATATCATTACTTATTTGAGTTTTTCGAAGTTTCTCATGTTGCGTATGTGTTGTGCTGGGTTCTACATTACTGTATGCTGTTTCAGAGATTGTCGAGTTATTTCATTACTTTTTTCACTTTTTCTAAGTTTCGGATGTTGCATATGTGTTGTGCTGCTTAGCTACACCACTCTACGCTGCTTCAGAAGATTTCCAGTTATTTGTATACTTTTTTGAGTTTTTCGAAGTTTCTCCTGGTGCATATAGGTTATGCTGGGTTCTAAACTAACTTTACACTGTTTCACAGGTTTTCGAGTTATTTCATTACTGTTTTGAGTTTTTCGAAGTTTCTCATGTTGCGTATATGTTGTGCTGGGTTCTACATTACTGTATGCTGTTTCAGAGATTGTCGAGTTATTTCATTACTTTTTTCACTTTTTCTAAGTTTCGGATGTTGCATATGTGTTGTGCTGCTTAGCTACACCACTGTACGCTGCTTCAGAAGATTTCCAGTTATTTGTATACTTTTTTGAGTTTCTCGAAGTTTCTCCTGGTGCATAGAGGTTATGCTGGTTTCTAAACTAACTTTACACTGTTTCAGAGGTTTTCGAGTTATTTTATTACTTTTTCGATTTTTTCGAAGTTTCTCATGTTGCATATGTGTTGTGCTGCTTAGCTACACTACTCTACGCTGCTACAGAACATTTCGAGTTATTTCATTAGTTTTTTGAGTTTTCCAAAGTTTCTCCTGGTGCCTATGGGTGGTGCTGCGTTGTCAACTACTCTACGCTGCTTCACAAGATTTCGAGTTATATCATTACTTTTTTGAGTTTTTCGAAGTTTCTCATGTTGTGTATGTGTTGTGCTGGGTTCTGAACTAACTCCACACTGCTTCAGAGGTTTTCGAGTTATTTCATTACTTTTTTGAGTTTTTTGAAGTTTCTCATGTTGCATATGTGTTGTGCTGCTTAGCTACACTACTCTACGCTGCTTCAGAAGATTTCGTGTTATTTGTATACTTTTTTGAGCTTTTCGAAGTTTCTCCTGGTGCATATAGGTTATGCTGGGTTCTAAACTAACTTTACACTGTTTCACAGGTTTTAGTGTTATTTCATTACTGTTTTGAGTTTTTCGATGTTTCTCATGTTGTGTATGTGTTGTGCTGCTTAGCTACACTACTCTACGCTGCTGCAGAAGATTTCGAGTTATTTTTATACTTTTTTGAATTTTTCGAAGTTTCTCATGTTGCACATGTGTTGTGCTGTGTTCTACACTATTCTACACTGTTGCAGAAGATTTCGAGTTATGTCATTACTTTTTTGAGTTTTTCGAAGTTTCTCATGTTGCACATGTGTTGTGCTGCTTAACTATCTACTCTGCGCTGTTTCAGAAGATTTCGAGTTATTTCATTACTTTTTTGAGTTTTTCGAAGTTTCTCATGTTGCTTATGTGTTGTGCTGCTTAACTAACTACTCTACGCTGCTTCAGAAGATTTGTGCACTACTCTACGCGGTTGCAGAAGATTCGAGTTGTTTGTATACTTTCTTGAGTTTTTCGAAGTTTCTCATGTTGCACATGTGTTGTTCTGTGTTCTACACTACTCTACGCGGTTGCAGAAGATTCGAGTTGTTTGTATACTTTCTTGAGTTTTTCGAAGTTTCTCATGTTGCACATGTGTTGTGCTGCTTAACTATCTACTCTACGCTGTTTCAGAAGATTTCGAGTTATTTCATTACTTTGTTGATTTTTTCGATGTTTCTCATGTTGCGTATGTGTTGTGCTGTGTTCTACACTACTCTACGCTGCTTCACAGGATTTCCAGTTAATTGTATACTTTTTTGAGTTTCTCGAAGTTTCTCCTTGTGCATATAAGTTGTGCTGGGACCTAAACTAACTCTACACTGTTTCAGAGATTTTCTAGTTATTTCATAACTTTTTTCAGTTTTTCGATGTTTCTCATGTTGCGTATGTGTTGTGCTGCTTAGCTACACTACTCTACGCTGCTTCAGAAGATTTCGAGTTATTTGTATACTTGTTTGAGCTTTTCGAAGTTTCTCATATTGCACATGTGATATGCTGCTTAGCTACACTACTCTACGCTGCTGCAGAATATTTCGAGTTATTGTTATACTTTTTTGAATTTTTCGAAGTTTCTCATGTTGCCCATGTGTTGTGCTGTGTTCTACACTACTCTACGCTGCTTCACAAGATTTCGAATTATTTTTTACTTTTTTGAGCTTTTCGAAGTTTCTCATATTGCACATGTGATATGCTGCTTAGCTACACTACTCTATGCTGCTGCAGAAGATTTCGAGTTATTTTTATATTTTTTTAGAATTTTTCGATGTTTCTCAAGTTGCGTAGGTGTTGTGCCGGCTTCTACATTACTCTACGCTGTTTCAGAGATTTTCGAGTTATTTCATTACTTTTTTCAGTTTTTCTAAGTTTCTTATGTTGCACATGTCGAGTAGCTACACTACTCTACGATGCTGCAGAAGATTTCGAGTTATGTTGAAACTTTTTTGAGTTTTTCGAAGTTTCTCATGTTGCACATGTGTTGTGCTGGGTTCTAAACTAACTCTACACTGCTTCAGAGGTTTTCGAGTTATTTCATTACTTTTTTGAGTTTTTCGAAGTTTCTCATGTTGCACATGTGTTGTTCTCTGTTCTGCACTAGTCTACGCTGTTGCAGAAGATTTCGAGTTATTTGTATACTTTTTTGAGTTTTTCGAAGTTTCTCATGTTGCATATAGGTTGTGCTGCTTAGCTACACTACTCTACGCTGCTGCAGAAGATTTCGAGTTATTTTTATACGTTTTTGAATTTTTCGAAGTTTCTCATGTTGCCCATGTGTTTTGCTGTGTTCTACACTATTCTACGCTGTTGCAGAAGATTTCGAGTTATTTCATTACTTTTTTGAGTTTTTCGAAGTTTCTCATGTTGCTTATGTGTTGTGCTGCTTAACTAACTACTCTAAGCTGCTTCAGAAGATTTCTACACTACTCTACGCGGTTGAGGAAGATTCGAGTTGTTTGTATACTTTCTTGAGTTTTTCGAAGTTTCTCATGTTGCACATGTGTTGTTCTGTGTTCTACACTACTCTACGCGGTTGCAGAAGATTCGAGTTGTTTGTATACTTTCTTGAGTTTTTCGAAGTTTCTCATGTTGCACATGTGTTGTGCTGCTTAACTATCTACTCTACGCTGCTTCAGAAGATTTCGAGTTATTTCATTACTTTTTTGATTTGTTCGATGTTTCTCATGTTGCGAATGTGTTGTGGTGTGTTCTACTCTACTCTACGCTGCTTCACAAGATTTCCAGTTAATTGTATACTTTTTTGAGTTTCTCGAAGTTACTCCTAGTGCATATAAGTTGTGCTGGGTTCCAAATTAACTCTACACTGTTTCGGAGGTTTTCTAGTTATTTCATTACATCTTTGAGTTTTTCGATGTTTCTCATGTTGCGTATGTGTTGTGCTGCTTAGCTACACTACTCTACGCTGCTTCAGAAGATTTCGAGTTATTTGTATACTTTTTTGAGTTTTTCGAAGTTTCTCCTGGTGCATATAGGTTATGCTGGGTTCTAAACTAACTTTACACTGTTTCACAGGTTTTCGAGTTATTTCATTACTGTTTTGAGTTTTTCGAAGTTTCTCATGTTGCGTATGTGTTGTGCTGGGTTCTACATTACTGTATGCTGTTTCAGAGATTGTCGAGTTATTTCATTACTTTTTTCACTTTTTCTAAGTTTCGCATGTTGCATATGTGTTGTGCTGCTTAGCTACACCACTCTACGCTGCTTCAGAAGATTTCCAGTTATTTGTATACTTTTTTGAGTTTCTCGAAGTTTCTCCTGGTGCAAAGAGGTTATGCTGGGTTCTAAACTAACCTTACACTGTTTCAGAGGTTTTCGAGTTATTTTATTACTGTTTTGAGTTTATGAAGTTTCTCATATTGCACATGTGATATGCTGCTTAGCTACACTACTCTACGCTGCTTTAGAAGATTTCCAGTTATTTGTATACTTTTTTGAGTTTTCCGAAGTTTCTCCTGGTGCATATAGGTTATGCTGGGTTCTAAACTAACTGTTTCACAGGTTTTCGAGTTATTTCATTACTGTTTTGAGTTTTTCGAAGTTTCTCATGTTGCGTCTGTGCTTAGCTACACTACTCTACGCTGCTGCAGAAGATTTCGAGTTATTTTTAACTTTTTTGAGGTTTTCGAAGTTTCTCATATTGCACATGTGATATGCTGCTTAGCTACACTACTCTACACTGTTGCAGAAGATGTCGAGTTATTGCATTACTTTTTTGAGTTTTTCGAAGTTACTCATGTTTCTTATGTGTTGTGCTGCTTAACTAACTACTCTACGCTGCTTCAGAAGATTTCGAGTTATTTCATTAGTTTTTTGAGTTTTCCGAAGTTACTTCTGGTGCCTATGGGTGGTGCTGGGTTGTCAACTACTCTACGCTGTTTCAGAAGATTTCGAGTTATATCATTACTTTTTTGAGTTCTTCGAAGTTTCTCATGTTGTGTATGTGTTGTGCTGCATAACTACACTACTCTACGCTGCATTAGAAGATTTCGACTTATATCATTACTTTTTTGTGTTTTTCGAAGTTTCTCCTTCTGCATATGGGTTGTACTGCGTACTAAACTAACTCCACACTGCTTCAGAGGTTTTCGAGCTATTTCATTACTTTTTTGAGTTTTTCGAAGTTTTTTCTGGTGCCTATGGGTGGTGCTGGGTAGTCAACTACTCTACGCTGTTTCAGAAGATTTCGAGTTATATCATTACTTATTTGAGTTTTTCGAAGTTTCTCATGTTGTGTACGTGTTGTGCTGGGTTCTAAACTAACTCCACACTGCTTCAGAGGTTTTCGAGCTTTTCGTTACTTTTTTGAGTTTTTCGAAGTTTCGCATGTTGCATATGTGTTGTGCTGCTTAGCTACACTACTCTACGCTGCTTCAGAAGATTTCCAGTTATTTGTATACTTTTTTGAGTTTCTAGAAGTTTCTCCTGGTGCAAAGAGGTTATGCTGGGTTCTAAACTAACTTTACACTGTTTCACAGGTTTTCGAGTTATTTCATTACTGTTTTGAGTTTTTCGAAGTTTCTCATGTTGCGTATGTGTTGTGCTGGGTTCTACATTACTGTATGCTGTTTCAGAGATTGTCGAGTTATTTCATTACTTTTTTCACTTTTTCTAAGTTTCGCATGTTGTATATGTGTTGTGCTGCTTAGCTACACTACTCTACGCTGCTTCAGAAGATTTCCAGTTATTTGTATACTTTTTTGAGTTTCTAGAAGTTTCTCCTGGTGCAAAGAGGTTATGCTGGGTTCTAAACTAACCTTACACTGTTTCAGAGGTTTTCGAGTTATTTTATTACTGTTTTGAGTTTATGAAGTTTCTCATATTGCACATGTGATATGCTGCTTAGCTACACTACTCTACGCTGCTTTAGAAGATTTCCAGTTATTTGTATACTTTTTTGAGTTTTCCGAAGTTTCTCCTGGTGCATATAGGTTATGCTGGGTTCTAAACTAACTGTTTAACAGGTTTTCGAGTTATTTCATTACTGTTTTGAGTTTTTCGAAGTTTCTCATGTTGCGTCTGTGCTTAGCTACACTACTCTACGCTGCTGCAGAAGATTTCGAGTTATTTTTTACTTTTTTGAGGTTTTCGAAGTTTCTCATATTGCACATGTGATGTGCTGCTTAGCTACACTACTCTACGCTGCTGCAGAAGATTTCGAGTTATTTTTATACTTTTTTGAATTTTTCGAAGTTTCCCATGTTGCTTATGTGTTGTGCTGCTTAACTAACTACTCTACGCTGCTTCAGGAGATTTCGAATTAATTCGTTAGATTTTTGAGTTTTCCGAAGTTTCTTCTGGTGCCTATGGGTGGTGCTGGGTTGTCAACTACTCTTCGCTGTTTCAGAAGATTTCGAGTTATATCATTACTTATTTGAGTTTTTCGAAGTTTCTCATGTCGTGTACGTGTTGTGCTGGGTTCTAAACTAACTTTACACTGTTTCACAGGTTTTCGAGTTATTTCATTACTGTTTTGAGTTTTTCGAAGTTTCTCATGTTGCGTATGTGTTGTGCTGGGTTCTACATTACTGTATGCTGTTTCAGAGGTTTTCGAGTTATTTCATAACTTTTTAGAATTTTTCGAAGTTTCTCATGTTGCACATGTGTTGTGCTGCTTAGCTACACTACTCTACACTGCTACAGAACATTTCGAGTTATTTCATTAGTTTTTTGAGTTTTCCGAAGTTTCTCCTGGTGCCTATGGGTGGTGCTGCGTTGTCAACTACTCTCCGCTGCTTCACAAGATTTCGAGTTATATCATTACTTTTTTGAGTTTTTGGAAGTTTCTCATGTTGTGTATGTGTTGTGCTGGGTTCTGAACTGACTCTACGCTGGTTCAGTGGCTTTCGAATTATTTGTTTAAATTTTTAAGTTTTTCGAAGCTTTTCATGTTGCGAATGTGTTGTGCTGCTCAACCACACTACTCTACGCTGCTTCAGAAGATTTCGAGTTTTTAAAAACTTTTTTGAGTTTTTCGAAGTTTCTCAGGTTGCATACGTGTTGTGCTGCTTAGCTACAATACTCTACGCTGCGTCAGAAGATTTCCAGTTATTTATATACTTTTTTGAGTTTTTCGAAGTTTCTCCTGGTGCCTATGGGTTGTGCTGGGTTCTAAACTACTCTACGCTATTGCAGAAGATTTCCAGTTATTTGTATAATTTTTTGAGTTTTTCGAAGTTTCTCCTGGTGCATATAGGTTATGCTGGGTTCTAAACTAACTTTACACTGTTTCACAGGTTTTCGATTATTTCATTACTGTTTTGAGTTTTTCGAAGTTTCTCATGTTGCGTCTGTGCTTAGCTACACTACTCTACGCTGCTGCAGAAGATTTCGAGTTATTTTTTTACTTTTTTGAGGTTTTCGAAGTTTCTCATATTGCACATGTGACATGCTGCTTAGCTACACTACTCTACGCTTCTGCAGAAGATTTCGAGTTATTTTTATACTTTTTTGAATTTTTCGAAGTTTCCCATGTTGCTTATGTGTTGTGCTGCTTAACTAACTACTCTACGCTGCTTCAGGAGATTTCGAATTAATTCGTTAGATTTTTGAGTTTTCCGAAGTTTCTTCTGGTGCCTATGGGTGGTGCTGGGTTGTCAACTACTCTACGCTGTTTCAGAAGATTTCGAGTTATATCATTACTTATTTGAGTTTTTCGAAGTTTCTCATGTCGTGTACGTGTTGTGCTGGGTTCTAAACTAACTCCACACTGCTTCAGAGGTTTTCGAGCTTTACATTACTTTTTTGAGTTTTTCGAAGTTTCTCATGTTGCGTATGTGTTGTGCTGGGTTCTACATTACTGTATGCTGTTTCAGAGATTGTCGAGTTATTTCATTACTTTTTTCACTTTTTCTAAGTTTCGCATGTTGCATATGTGTTGTGCTGCTTAGCTACACTACTCTACGCTGCTTCAGAAGATTTCCAGTTATTTGTATACTTTTTTGAGTTTCTCGAAGTTTCTCCTGGTGCATAGAGGTTATGCTGGGTTCTAAACTAACTTTACACTGTTTCAGAGGTTTTCGAGTTATTTTATTACTGTTTTGAGTTTTTGAAGTTTCTCATATTGCACATGTGATATGCTGCTTAGCTACACTACTCTACGCTGCTGCAGAAGATTTCGAGTTTTTTTATACTTTTTTGAATTTTTCGAAGTTTCTCATGTTGCACATGTGACGTGCTGTGTTCTACACTACTCTACACTGTTGCAGAAGATTTCGAGTTATTTCATTACTTTTTTGAGTTTTTCGAAGTTTCTCCTGGTGCATATGGGTTGTGTTGGGTTCAAACTAGCTCTACACTGTTTCTGAGGTTTTCGAGTTATTTCATAACTTTTTTGAATTTTTCGAAGTTAATCCTGGTGCATATGGGTTGTGCTGGGTTCTAAACTAACTCCACACTGCTTCAGAGGTTTTCGAGTTATTTCATTACTTTTTTGATTTTTTCGAAGTTTCTCATGTTGCATATGTGTTGTGCTGCTTAGCTACACTACTCTACGCTGCTACAGAACATTTCGAGTTATTTCATTAGTTTTTTGAGTTTTCCGAAGTTTCTCCTGGTGCCTATGGGTGGTGCTGCGTTGTCAACTACTCTACACTGCTTCACAAGATTTCCAGTTAATTGTGTACTTTTTTGAGTTTTTCGAAGTTTCTCATGTTGCTGGCTTCTACATTACTCTACTCTGCTTCAGAAGATTTCGAGTTATTTCATAAGTTTTTTGAGTTTTCCGAAGTTACTTCTGGTGCCTATGGGTGGTGTTGGGCTGTCAACTACTCTACGCTGTTTCAGAAGATTTCGAGTTATATCATTATTTTTTTGAATTTTTCGAATATTCTCATGTTGTGTATGTGTTGTGCTGGGTTCTGAACTAACTCTACACTGGTTCAGAGGTTTTCGAGTTATTTTTTTAAATTTTTAAGTTTTTCGAAGCTTTTCATGTTGCGAATGTGTTGTGCTGCTCAACTACACTACTCTACGCTGCTTCAGAAGATTTCGAGTTTTTTAAAAACTTTTTTGAGTTTTTCGAAGTTTCTCCTCGTGCATATGGGTGGTGCTGGGTTGTCAAGTACTCTACGCTATTTCAGAAGATTTCGAGTTATATCATTACTTTTTTGAGTTTTTCGAAGTTTCTCATGTTGTGTATGTGTTGTGCTGCGTTCTAAACTAACTCCACACTGCTTCAGAGGTTTTCGAGTTATTTCATTACTTTTTTGAGTTTTTTGAAGTTTCTCATGTTGCGTATGTGTTTTGCCGGGTTCGACATTACTGTATGGTGTTTCAGAGATTGTCGAGTTATTTCATTACTTTTTTCACTTTTTCTAAGTTTCGCATGTTGCATATGTGTTGTGCTGCTTAGCTACACTACTCTACGCTGCTTCAGAAGATTTCCAGTTATTTGTATACTTTTTTGAGATTTTCGAAGTTTCTCCTGGTGCATATAGGTTATGCTGGGTTCTAAACTAACTTTACACTGTTTCACAGGTTTTCGAGTTATTTCATTACTGTTTTGAGTTTTTCGAAGTTTCTCATGTTGCGTCTGTGCTTAGCTACACTACTCTACGCTGCTGCAGAAGATTTCGAGTTATTTTTTACTATTTTGAGGTTTTCGAAGTTTCTCATATTGCACATGTGATATGCTGCTTAGCTACACTACTCTACGCTGCTGCAGAAGATTTCGAGTTATTTTTATACTTTTTTGAATTTTTCGAAGTTTCCTATGTTGCTTATGTGTTGTGCTGCTTAACTAACTACTCTATGCTGCTTCAGGAGATTTCGAATTAATTCGTTAGATTTTTGAGTTTTCCGAAGTTTCTTCTGGTGTCTATGGGTGGTGCTGGGTTGTCAACTACTCTACGCTGTTTCAGAAGATTTCGAGTTATATCATTACTTATTTGAGTTTTTCGAAGTTTCTCATGTCGTGTACGTGTTGTGCTGGGTTCTAAACTAACTCCACACTGCTTCAGAGGTTTTCGAGCTTTACATTACTTTTTTGAGTTTTTCGAAGTTTCGCATGTTGCATATGTGTTGTGCTGCTTAGCTACACCACTCTACACTGCTTCAGAAGATTTCCAGTTATTTGTATACTTTTTTGAGTATTTCGACGTTTCTCCTGGTGCATATAGGTTATGCTGGGTTCTAAACTAACTTTACACTGTTTCACAGGTTTTCGAGTTATTTCATTGCTGTTTTGAGTTTTTCGAAGTTTCTCATGTTGCGTATGTGTTGTGCTGGGTTCTACATTACTGTATGCTGTTTCAGAGATTGTCGAGTTATTTCATTACTTTTTTCACTTTTTCTAAGTTTCGCATGTTGCATATGTGTTGTGCTGCTTAGCTACACTACTCTACGCTGCTTCAGAAGATTTCCAGTTATTTGTATACTTTTTTGAGTTTCTCGAAGTTTCTCCTGGTGCATAGAGGTTATGCTGGGTTCTAAACTAACTTTACACTGTTTCAGAGGTTTTCGAGTTATTTTATTACTGTTTTGAGTTTTTGAAGTTTCTCATATTGCACATGTGATATGCTGCTTAGCTACACTACTCTACACTGCTGCAGAAGATTTCGAGTTTTTTTATACTTTTTTGAATTTTTCGAAGTTTCTCATGTTGCACATGTGACGTGCTGTGTTCTACACTACTCTACACTGTTGCAGAAGATTTCGAGTTACTTCATTACTTTTTTGAGTTTTTCGAAGTTTCTCCTGGTGCATATGGGTTGTGTTGGGTTCAAACTAACTCTACACTGTTTCTGAGGTTTTCGAGTTATTTCATAACTTTTTTGAATTTTTCGAAGTTAATCCTGGTGCATATGGGTTGTGCTGGGTTCTAAACTAACTCCACACTGCTTCAGAGGTTTTCGAGTTATTTCATTACTTTTTTGATTTTTTCGAAGTTTCTCATGTTGCATATGTGTTGTGCTGCTTAGCTACACTACTCTACGCTGCTACAGAACATTTCGAGTTATTTCATTAGTTTTTTGTGTTTTCTGAAGTTTCTCCTGGTGCCTATGGGTGGTGCTGCGTTGTCAACTACTCTACACTGCTTCACAAGATTTCCAGTTAATTGTATACTTTTTTGAGTTTTTCGAAGTTTCTCATGTTGCTGGCTTCTACATTACTCTACTCTGCTTCAGAAGATTTCGAGTTATTTCATAAGTTTTTTGAGTTTTCCGAAGTTACTTCTGGTGCCTATGGGTGGTGTTGGGCTGTCAACTACTCTACGCTGTTTCAGAAGATTTCGAGTTATATCATTATTTTTTTGAATTTTTCGAATATTCTCATGTTGTGTATGTGTTGTGCTGGGTTCTGAACTAACTCTACACTGGTTCAGAGGTTTTCGAGTTATTTTTTTAAATTTTTAAGTTTTTCGAAGCTTTTCATGTTGCGAATGTGTTGTGCTGCTCAACTACACTACTCTACGCTGCTTCAGAAGATTTCGAGTTTTTTAAAACTTTTTTGAGTTTTTCGAAGTTTCTCCTCGTGCATATGGGTGGTGCTGGGTTGTCAAGTACTCTACGCTATTTCAGAAGATTTCGAGTTATATCATTACTTTTTTGAGTTTTTCGAAGTTTCTCATGTTGTGTATGTGTTGTGCTGCGTTCTAAACTAACTCCACACTGCTTCAGAGGTTTTCGAGTTATTGCATTACTTTTTTGAGTTTTTTGAAGTTTCTCATGTTGCGTATGTGTTTTGCCGGGTTCGACATTACTGTATGGTGTTTCAGAGATTGTCGAGTTATTTCATTACTTTTTTCACTTTTTCTAAGTTTCGCATGTTGCATATGTGTTGTGCTGCTTAGCTACACTACTCTACGCTGCTTCAGAAGATTTCCAGTTATTTGTATACTTTTTTGAGATTTTCGAAGTTTCTCCTGGTGCATATAGGTTATGCTGGGTTCTAAACTAACTTTACACTGTTTCACAGGTTTTCGAGTTATTTCATTACTGTTTTGAGTTTTTCGAAGTTTCTCATGTTGCGTCTGTGCTTAGCTACACTACTCTACGCTGCTGCAGAAGATTTCGAGTTATTTTTTACTTTTTTGAGGTTTTCGAAGTTTCTCATATTGCACATGTGATATGCTGCTTAGCTACACTACTCTACGCTGCTGCAGAAGATTTCGAGTTATTTCTATACTTTTTTGAATTTTTCGAAGTTTCCTATGTTGCTTATGTGTTGTGCTGCTTAACTAACTACTCTATGCTGCTTCAGGAGATTTCGAATTAATTCGTTAGATTTTTGAGTTTTCCGAAGTTTCTTCTGGTGTCTATGGGTGGTGCTGGGTTGTCAACTACTCTACGCTGTTTCAGAAGATTTCGAGTTATATCATTACTTATTTGAGTTTTTCGAAGTTTCTCATGTCGTGTACGTGTTGTGCTGGGTTCTAAACTAACTTTACACTGTTTCACAGGTTTTCGAGTTATTTCATTACTGTTTTGAGTTTTTCGAAGTTTCTCATGTTGCGTCTGTGCTTAGCTACACTACTCTACGCTGCTGCAGAAGATTTCGAGTTATTTTTTACTATTTTGAGGTTTTCGAAGTTTCTCATATTGCACATGTGATATGCTGCTTAGCTACACTACTCTACGCTGCTGCAGAAGATTTCGAGTTATTTTTATACTTTTTTGAATTTTTCGAAGTTTCCTATGTTGCTTATGTGTTGTGCTGCTTAACTAACTACTCTATGCTGCTTCAGGAGATTTCGAATTAATTCGTTAGATTTTTGAGTTTTCCGAAGTTTCTTCTGGTGTCTATGGGTGGTGCTGGGTTGTCAACTACTCTACGCTGTTTCAGAAGATTTCGAGTTATATCATTACTTATTTGAGTTTTTCGAAGTTTCTCATGTCGTGTACGTGTTGTGCTGGGTTCTAAACTAACTCCACACTGCTTCAGAGGTTTTCGAGCTTTACATTACTTTTTTGAGTTTTTCGAAGTTTCGCATGTTGCATATGTGTTGTGCTGCTTAGCTACACCACTCTACACTGCTTCAGAAGATTTCCAGTTATTTGTATACTTTTTTGAGTATTTCGACGTTTCTCCTGGTGCATATAGGTTATGCTGGGTTCTAAACTAACTTTACACTGTTTCACAGGTTTTCGAGTTATTTCATTGCTGTTTTGAGTTTTTCGAAGTTTCTCATGTTGCGTATGTGTTGTGCTGGGTTCTACATTACTGTATGCTGTTTCAGAGATTGTCGAGTTATTTCATTACTTTTTTCACTTTTTCTAAGTTTCGCATGTTGCATATGTGTTGTGCTGCTTAGCTA
Source organism: Pristiophorus japonicus (assembly GCF_044704955.1). Taxonomy (NCBI): domain Eukaryota; kingdom Metazoa; phylum Chordata; class Chondrichthyes; family Pristiophoridae; genus Pristiophorus; species Pristiophorus japonicus. The sequence continues at coordinate 81,873,255 of NC_091989.1, read as the reverse complement.
CACTACTCTACGCTGCTTCAGAAGATTTCCAGTTATTTGTATACTTTTTTGAGTTTCTCGAAGTTTCTCCTGGTGCATAGAGGTTATGCTGGGTTCTAAACTAACTTTACACTGTTTCAGAGGTTTTCGAGTTATTTTATTACTGTTTTGAGTTTTTGAAGTTTCTCATATTGCACATGTGATATGCTGCTTAGCTACACTACTCTACGCTGCTGCAGAAGATTTCGAGTTTTTTTATACTTTTTTGAATTTTTCGAAGTTTCTCATGTTGCACATGTGACGTGCTGTGTTCTACACTACTCTACACTGTTGCAGAAGATTTCGAGTTACTTCATTACTTTTTTGAGTTTTTCGAAGTTTCTCCTGGTGCATATGGGTTGTGTTGGGTTCAAACTAACTCTACACTGTTTCTGAGGTTTTCGAGTTATTTCATAACTTTTTTGAATTTTTCGAAGTTAATCCTGGTGCATATGGGTTGTGCTGGGTTCTAAACTAACTCCACACTGCTTCAGAGGTTTTCGAGTTATTTCATTACTTTTTTGATTTTTTCGAAGTTTCTCATGTTGCATATGTGTTGTGCTGCTTAGCTACACTACTCTACGCTGCTACAGAACATTTCGAGTTATTTCATTAGTTTTTTGTGTTTTCTGAAGTTTCTCCTGGTGCCTATGGGTGGTGCTGCGTTGTCAACTACTCTACACTGCTTCACAAGATTTCCAGTTAATTGTATACTTTTTTGAGTTTTTCGAAGTTTCTCATGTTGCTGGCTTCTACATTACTCTACTCTGCTTCAGAAGATTTCGAGTTATTTCATAAGTTTTTTGAGTTTTCCGAAGTTACTTCTGGTGCCTATGGGTGGTGTTGGGCTGTCAACTACTCTACGCTGTTTCAGAAGATTTCGAGTTATATCATTATTTTTTTGAATTTTTCGAATATTCTCATGTTGTGTATGTGTTGTGCTGGGTTCTGAACTAACTCTACACTGGTTCAGAGGTTTTCGAGTTATTTTTTTAAATTTTTAAGTTTTTCGAAGCTTTTCATGTTGCGAATGTGTTGTGCTGCTCAACTACACTACTCTACGCTGCTTCAGAAGATTTCGAGTTTTTTAAAACTTTTTTGAGTTTTTCGAAGTTTCTCCTCGTGCATATGGGTGGTGCTGGGTTGTCAAGTACTCTACGCTATTTCAGAAGATTTCGAGTTATATCATTACTTTTTTGAGTTTTTCGAAGTTTCTCATGTTGTGTATGTGTTGTGCTGCGTTCTAAACTAACTCCACACTGCTTCAGAGGTTTTCGAGTTATTGCATTACTTTTTTGAGTTTTTTGAAGTTTCTCATGTTGCGTATGTGTTTTGCCGGGTTCGACATTACTGTATGGTGTTTCAGAGATTGTCGAGTTATTTCATTACTTTTTTCACTTTTTCTAAGTTTCGCATGTTGCATATGTGTTGTGCTGCTTAGCTACACTACTCTACGCTGCTTCAGAAGATTTCCAGTTATTTGTATACTTTTTTGAGATTTTCGAAGTTTCTCCTGGTGCATATAGGTTATGCTGGGTTCTAAACTAACTTTACACTGTTTCACAGGTTTTCGAGTTATTTCATTACTGTTTTGAGTTTTTCGAAGTTTCTCATGTTGCGTCTGTGCTTAGCTACACTACTCTACGCTGCTGCAGAAGATTTCGAGTTATTTTTTACTTTTTTGAGGTTTTCGAAGTTTCTCATATTGCACATGTGATATGCTGCTTAGCTACACTACTCTACGCTGCTGCAGAAGATTTCGAGTTATTTCTATACTTTTTTGAATTTTTCGAAGTTTCCTATGTTGCTTATGTGTTGTGCTGCTTAACTAACTACTCTATGCTGCTTCAGGAGATTTCGAATTAATTCGTTAGATTTTTGAGTTTTCCGAAGTTTCTTCTGGTGTCTATGGGTGGTGCTGGGTTGTCAACTACTCTACGCTGTTTCAGAAGATTTCGAGTTATATCATTACTTATTTGAGTTTTTCGAAGTTTCTCATGTCGTGTACGTGTTGTGCTGGGTTCTAAACTAACTCCACACTGCTTCAGAGGTTTTCGAGCTTTACATTACTTTTTTGAGTTTTTCGAAGTTTTTTCTGGTGCCTATGGGTGGTGCTGGGTAGTCAACAACTCTACGCTGTTTCAGAAGATTTCGAGTTATATCATTACTTATTTGAGTTTTTCGAAGTTTCTCATGTTGCGTATGTGTTGTGCTGGGTTCTACATTACTGTATGCTGTTTCAGAGATTGTCGAGTTATTTCATTACTTTTTTCACTTTTTCTAAGTTTCGGATGTTGCATATGTGTTGTGCTGCTTAGCTACACCACTCTACGCTGCTTCAGAAGATTTCCAGTTATTTGTATACTTTTTTGAGTTTTTCGAAGTTTCTCCTGGTGCATATAGGTTATGCTGGGTTCTAAACTAACTTTACACTGTTTCACAGGTTTTCGAGTTATTTCATTACTGTTTTGAGTTTTTCGAAGTTTCTCATGTTGCGTATATGTTGTGCTGGGTTCTACATTACTGTATGCTGTTTCAGAGATTGTCGAGTTATTTCATTACTTTTTTCACTTTTTCTAAGTTTCGGATGTTGCATATGTGTTGTGCTGCTTAGCTACACCACTGTACGCTGCTTCAGAAGATTTCCAGTTATTTGTATACTTTTTTGAGTTTCTCGAAGTTTCTCCTGGTGCATAGAGGTTATGCTGGTTTCTAAACTAACTTTACACTGTTTCAGAGGTTTTCGAGTTATTTTATTACTTTTTCGATTTTTTCGAAGTTTCTCATGTTGCATATGTGTTGTGCTGCTTAGCTACACTACTCTACGCTGCTACAGAACATTTCGAGTTATTTCATTAGTTTTTTGAGTTTTCCGAAGTTTCTCCTGGTGCCTATGGGTGGTGCTGCGTTGTCAACTACTCTACGCTGCTTCACAAGATTTCGAGTTATATCATTACTTTTTTGAGTTTTTCGAAGTTTCTCATGTTGTGTATGTGTTGTGCTGGGTTCTGAACTAACTCCACACTGCTTCAGAGGTTTTCGAGTTATTTCATTACTTTTTTGAGTTTTTTGAAGTTTCTCATGTTGCATATGTGTTGTGCTGCTTAGCTACACTACTCTACGCTGCTTCAGAAGATTTCGTGTTATTTGTATACTTTTTTGAGCTTTTCGAAGTTTCTCCTGGTGCATATAGGTTATGCTGGGTTCTAAACTAACTTTACACTGTTTCACAGGTTTTAGTGTTATTTCATTACTGTTTTGAGTTTTTCGATGTTTCTCATGTTGTGTATGTGTTGTGCTGCTTAGCTACACTACTCTACGCTGCTGCAGAAGATTTCGAGTTATTTTTATACTTTTTTGAATTTTTCGAAGTTTCTCATGTTGCACATGTGTTGTGCTGTGTTCTACACTATTCTACACTGTTGCAGAAGATTTCGAGTTATGTCATTACTTTTTTGAGTTTTTCGAAGTTTCTCATGTTGCACATGTGTTGTGCTGCTTAACTATCTACTCTGCGCTGTTTCAGAAGATTTCGAGTTATTTCATTACTTTTTTGAGTTTTTCGAAGTTTCTCATGTTGCTTATGTGTTGTGCTGCTTAACTAACTACTCTACGCTGCTTCAGAAGATTTGTGCACTACTCTACGCGGTTGCAGAAGATTCGAGTTGTTTGTATACTTTCTTGAGTTTTTCGAAGTTTCTCATGTTGCACATGTGTTGTTCTGTGTTCTACACTACTCTACGCGGTTGCAGAAGATTCGAGTTGTTTGTATACTTTCTTGAGTTTTTCGAAGTTTCTCATGTTGCACATGTGTTGTGCTGCTTAACTATCTACTCTACGCTGTTTCAGAAGATTTCGAGTTATTTCATTACTTTGTTGATTTTTTCGATGTTTCTCATGTTGCGTATGTGTTGTGCTGTGTTCTACACTACTCTACGCTGCTTCACAGGATTTCCAGTTAATTGTATACTTTTTTGAGTTTCTCGAAGTTTCTCCTTGTGCATATAAGTTGTGCTGGGACCTAAACTAACTCTACACTGTTTCAGAGATTTTCTAGTTATTTCATAACTTTTTTCAGTTTTTCGATGTTTCTCATGTTGCGTATGTGTTGTGCTGCTTAGCTACACTACTCTACGCTGCTTCAGAAGATTTCGAGTTATTTGTATACTTGTTTGAGCTTTTCGAAGTTTCTCATATTGCACATGTGATATGCTGCATAGCTACACTACTCTACGCTGCTGCAGAATATTTCGAGTTATTGTTATACTTTTTTGAATTTTTCGAAGTTTCTCATGTTGCCCATGTGTTGTGCTGTGTTCTACACTATTCTACACTGTTGCAGAAGATTTCGAGTTATTTCATTACTTTTTTGAGTTTTTCGAAGTTTCTCATGTTGCTTATGTGTGGTGCTGCTTAACTAACTACTCTACGCAGCTTCAGAAGATTTCGAGTTATTTCATTAGTTTTTTGAGTTTTCCGAAGTTACTTCTGGTGCCTATGGGTGGTGCTGGTTTGTCAACTACTCTACACTGCTTCAGAAGATTTCGAGTTATTTCATCACTTTTTTGATTTTTCGATGTTTCTCATGTTGCGTATGTGTTGTGCTGTGTTCTACACTACTCTACGCTGCTTCACAAGATTTCCAGTTAATTGTATACTTTTTTGAGTTTTTCGATGTTTCTCATGTTGCGCATGTGTTGTGCTGCACTACTCTACGCTGCTGCAGAGGATTTCGAATTATTTTTTACTTTTTTGAGCTTTTCGAAGTTTCTCATATTGCACATGTGATATGCTGCTTAGCTACACTACTCTATGCTGCTGCAGAAGATTTCGAGTTATTTTTATATTTTTTTAGAATTTTTCGATGTTTCTCAAGTTGCGTAGGTGTTGTGCCGGCTTCTACATTACTCTACGCTGTTTCAGAGATTTTCGAGTTATTTCATTACTTTTTTCAGTTTTTCTAAGTTTCTTATGTTGCACATGTCGAGTAGCTACACTACTCTACGATGCTGCAGAAGATTTCGAGTTCTGTTGAAACTTTCTTGAGTTTTTCGAAGTTTCTCATGTTGCACATGTGTTGTGCTGGGTTCTAAACTAACTCTACACTGCTTCAGAGGTTTTCGAGTTATTTCATTACTTTTTTGAGTTTTTCGAAGTTTCTCATGTTGCACATGTGTTGTTCTCTGTTCTGCACTAGTCTACGCTGTTGCAGAAGATTTCGAGTTATTTGTATACTTTTTTGAGTTTTTCGAAGTTTCTCATGTTGCATATAGGTTGTGCTGCTTAGCTACACTACTCTACGCTGCTGCAGAAGATTTCGAGTTACTTTTATACGTTTTTGAATTTTTCGAAGTTTCTCATGTTGCCCATGTGTTTTGCTGTGTTCTACACTATTCTACGCTGTTGCAGAAGATTTCGAGTTATTTCATTACTTTTTTGAGTTTTTCGAAGTTTCTCATGTTGCTTATGTGTTGTGCTGCTTAACTAACTACTCTACGCTGCTTCAGAAGATTTCTACACTACTCTACGCGGTTGAGGAAGATTCGAGTTGTTTGTATACTTTCTTGAGTTTTTCGAAGTTTCTCATGTTGCACATGTGTTGTTCTGTGTTCTACACTACTCTACGCGGTTGCAGAAGATTCGAGTTGTTTGTATACTTTCTTGAGTTTTTCGAAGTTTCTCATGTTGCACATGTGTTGTTCTGTGTTCTACACTACTCTACGCGGTTGCAGAAGATTCGAGTTGTTTGTATACTTTCTTGAGTTTTTCGAAGTTTCTCATGTTGCACATGTGTTGTGCTGCTTAACTATCTACTCTACGCTGCTTCAGAAGATTTCGAGTTATTTCATTACTTTTTTGATTTGTTCGATGTTTCTCATGTTGCGAATGTGTTGTGGTGTGTTCTACTCTACTCTACGCTGCTTCACAAGATTTCCAGTTAATTGTATACTTTTTTGAGTTTCTCGAAGTTACTCCTAGTGCATATAAGTTGTGCTGGGTTCCAAATTAACTCTACACTGTTTCGGAGGTTTTCTAGTTATTTCATTACATCTTTGAGTTTTTCGATGTTTCTCATGTTGCGTATGTGTTGTGCTGCTTAGCTACACTACTCTACGCTGCTTCAGAAGATTTCGAGTTATTTGTATACTTTTTTGAGTTTTTCGAAGTTTCTCCTGGTGCATATAGGTTATGCTGGGTTCTAAACTAACTTTACACTGTTTCACAGGTTTTCGAGTTATTTCATTACTGTTTTGAGTTTTTCGAAGTTTCTCATGTTGCGTATGTGTTGTGCTGGGTTCTACATTACTGTATGCTGTTTCAGAGATTGTCGAGTTATTTCATTACTTTTTTCACTTTTTCTAAGTTTCGCATGTTGCATATGTGTTGTGCTGCTTAGCTACACCACTCTACGCTGCTTCAGAAGATTTCCAGTTATTTGTATACTTTTTTGAGTTTCTAGAAGTTTCTCCTGGTGCAAAGAGGTTATGCTGGGTTCTAAACTAACCTTACACTGTTTCAGAGGTTTTCGAGTTATTTTATTACTGTTTTGAGTTTATGAGTTTCTCATATTGCACATGTGATATGCTGCTTAGCTACACTACTCTACGCTGCTTTTATTACTGTTTTGAGTTTTTCGAAGTTTCTCATGTTGCGTCTGTGCTTAGCTACACTACTCTACGCTGCTGCAGAAGATTTCGAGTTATTTTTTACTTTTTTGAGGTTTTCGAAGTTTCTCATATTGCACATGTGATATGCTGCTTAGCTACACTACTCTACACTGTTGCAGAAGATGTCGAGTTATTGCATTACTTTTTTGAGTTTTTCGAAGTTACTCATGTTTCTTATGTGTTGTGCTGCTTAACTAACTACTCTACGCTGCTTCAGAAGATTTCGAGTTATTTCATTAGTTTTTTGAGTTTTCCGAAATTACTTCTGGTGCCTATGGGTGGTGCTGGGTTGTCAACTACTCTACGCTGTTTCAGAAGATTTCGAGTTATATCATTACTTTTTTGAGTTCTTCGAAGTTTCTCATGTTGTGTATGTGTTGTGCTGCATAACTACACTACTCTACGCTGCATTAGAAGATTTCGACTTATATCATTACTTTTTTGTGTTTTTCGAAGTTTCTCCTTCTGCATATGGGTTGTACTGCGTACTAAACTAACTCCACACTGCTTCAGAGGTTTTCGAGCTATTTCATTACTTTTTTGAGTTTTTCGAAGTTTTTTCTGGTGCCTATGGGTGGTGCTGGGTAGTCAACTACTCTACGCTGTTTCAGAAGATTTCGAGTTATATCATTACTTATTTGAGTTTTTCGAAGTTTCTCATGTTTTGTACGTGTTGTGCTGGGTTCTAAACTAACTCCACACTGCTTCAGAGGTTTTCGAGCTTTTCGTTACTTTTTTGAGTTTTTCGAAGTTTCGCATGTTGCATATGTGTTGTGCTGCTTAGCTACACTACTCTACGCTGCTTCAGAAGATTTCCAGTTATTTGTATACTTTTTTGAGTTTCTAGAAGTTTCTCCTGGTGCAAAGAGGTTATGCTGGGTTCTAAACTAACTTTACACTGTTTCACAGGTTTTCGAGTTATTTCATTACTGTTTTGAGTTTTTCGAAGTTTCTCATGTTGCGTATGTGTTGTGCTGGGTTCTACATTACTGTATGCTGTTTCAGAGATTGTCGAGTTATTTCATTACTTTTTTCACTTTTTCTAAGTTTCGCATGTTGCATATGTGTTGTGCTGCTTAGCTACACCACTCTACGCTGCTTCAGAAGATTTCCAGTTATTTGTATACTTTTTTGAGTTTCTAGAAGTTTCTCCTGGTGCAAAGAGGTTATGCTGGGTTCTAAACTAACCTTACACTGTTTCAGAGGTTTTCGAGTTATTTTATTACTGTTTTGAGTTTATGAAGTTTCTCATATTGCACATGTGATATGCTGCTTAGCTACACTACTCTACGCTGCTGCAGAAGATTTCGAGTTATTTTTTACTTTTTTGAGGTTTTCGAAGTTTCTCATATTGCACATGTGATGTGCTGCTTAGCTACACTACTCTACGCTGCTGCAGAAGATTTCGAGTTATTTTTATACTTTTTTGAATTTTTCGAAGTTTCCCATGTTGCTTATGTGTTGTGCTGCTTAACTAACTACTCTACGCTGCTTCAGGAGATTTCGAATTAATTCGTTAGATTTTTGAGTTTTCCGAAGTTTCTTCTGGTGCCTATGGGTGGTGCTGGGTTGTCAACTACTCTTCGCTGTTTCAGAAGATTTCGAGTTATATCATTACTTATTTGAGTTTTTCGAAGTTTCTCATGTCGTGTACGTGTTGTGCTGGGTTCTAAACTAACTTTACACTGTTTCACAGGTTTTCGAGTTATTTCATTACTGTTTTGAGTTTTTCGAAGTTTCTCATGTTGCGTATGTGTTGTGCTGGGTTCTACATTACTGTATGCTGTTTCAGAGGTTTTCGAGTTATTTCATAACTTTTTAGAATTTTTCGAAGTTTCTCATGTTGCACATGTGTTGTGCTGCTTAGCTACACTACTCTACACTGCTACAGAACATTTCGAGTTATTTCATTAGTTTTTTGAGTTTTCCGAAGTTTCTCCTGGTGCCTATGGGTGGTGCTGCGTTGTCAACTACTCTCCGCTGCTTCGCAAGATTTCGAGTTATATCATTACTTTTTTGAGTTTTTGGAAGTTTCTCATGTTGTGTATGTGTTGTGCTGGGTTCTGAACTGACTCTACGCTGGTTCAGTGGCTTTCGAATTATTTGTTTAAATTTTTAAGTTTTTCGAAGCTTTTCATGTTGCGAATGTGTTGTGCTGCTCAACCACACTACTCTACGCTGCTTCAGAAGATTTCGAGTTTTTAAAAACTTTTTTGAGTTTTTCGAAGTTTCTCAGGTTGCATACGTGTTGTGCTGCTTAGCTACAATACTCTACGCTGCGTCAGAAGATTTCCAGTTATTTATATACTTTTTTGAGTTTTTCGAAGTTTCTCCTGGTGCCTATGGGTTGTGCTGGGTTCTAAACTACTCTACGCTATTGCAGAAGATTTCCAGTTATTTGTATAATTTTTTGAGTTTCTCGAAGTTTCTCCTGGTGCATAGAGGTTATGCTGGGTTCTAAACTAACTTTACACTGTTTCAGAGGTTTTCGAGTTATTTTATTACTGTTTTGAGTTTTTGAAGTTTCTCATATTGCACATGTGATATGCTGCTTAGCTACACTACTCTACGCTGCTGCAGAAGATTTCGAGTTTTTTTATACGTTTTTGAATTTTTCGAAGTTTCTCATGTTGCACATGTGACGTGCTGTGTTCTACACTACTCTACACTGTTGCAGAAGATTTCGAGTTACTTCATTACTTTTTTGTGTTTTTCGAAGTTTCTCCTGGTGCATATGGGTTGTGTTGGGTTCAAACTAACTCTACACTGTTTCTGAGGTTTTCGAGTTATTTCATAACTTTTTTGAATTTTTCGAAGTTTCTCCTCGTGCATATGGGTGGTGCTGGGTTGTCAAGTACTCTACGCTATTTCAGAAGATTTCGAGTTATATCATTACTTTTTTGAGTTTTTCGAAGTTTCTCATGTTGTGTATGTGTTGTGCTGCGTTCTAAACTAACTCCACACTGCTTCAGAGGTTTTCGAGTTATTGCATTACTTTTTTGAGTTTTTTGAAGTTTCTCATGTTGCGTATGTGTTTTGCCGGGTTCGACATTACTGTATGGTGTTTCAGAGATTGTCGAGTTATTTCATTACTTTTTTCACTTTTTCTAAGTTTCGCATGTTGCATATGTGTTGTGCTGCTTAGCTACACTACTCTACGCTGCTTCAGAAGATTTCCAGTTATTTGTATACTTTTTTGAGATTTTCGAAGTTTCTCCTGGTGCATATAGGTTATGCTGGGTTCTAAACTAACTTTACACTGTTTCACAGGTTTTCGAGTTATTTCATTACTGTTTTGAGTTTTTCGAAGTTTCTCATGTTGCGTCTGTGCTTAGCTACACTACTCTACGCTGCTGCAGAAGATTTCGAGTTATTTTTTACTTTTTTGAGGTTTTCGAAGTTTCTCATATTGCACATGTGATATGCTGCTTAGCTACACTACTCTACGCTGCTGCAGAAGATTTCGAGTTATTTCTATACTTTTTTGAATTTTTCGAAGTTTCCTATGTTGCTTATGTGTTGTGCTGCTTAACTAACTACTCTATGCTGCTTCAGGAGATTTCGAATTAATTCGTTAGATTTTTGAGTTTTCCGAAGTTTCTTCTGGTGTCTATGGGTGGTGCTGGGTTGTCAACTACTCTACGCTGTTTCAGAAGATTTCGAGTTATATCATTACTTATTTGAGTTTTTCGAAGTTTCTCATGTCGTGTACGTGTTGTGCTGGGTTCTAAACTAACTCCACACTGCTTCAGAGGTTTTCGAGCTTTACATTACTTTTTTGAGTTTTTCGAAGTTTTTTCTGGTGCCTATGGGTGGTGCTGGGTAGTCAACAACTCTACGCTGTTTCAGAAGATTTCGAGTTATATCATTACTTATTTGAGTTTTTCGAAGTTTCTCATGTTGCGTATGTGTTGTGCTGGGTTCTACATTACTGTATGCTGTTTCAGAGATTGTCGAGTTATTTCATTACTTTTTTCACTTTTTCTAAGTTTCGGATGTTGCATATGTGTTGTGCTGCTTAGCTACACCACTCTACGCTGCTTCAGAAGATTTCCAGTTATTTGTATACTTTTTTGAGTTTTTCGAAGTTTCTCCTGGTGCATATAGGTTATGCTGGGTTCTAAACTAACTTTACACTGTTTCACAGGTTTTCGAGTTATTTCATTACTGTTTTGAGTTTTTCGAAGTTTCTCATGTTGCGTATATGTTGTGCTGGGTTCTACATTACTGTATGCTGTTTCAGAGATTGTCGAGTTATTTCATTACTTTTTTCACTTTTTCTAAGTTTCGGATGTTGCATATGTGTTGTGCTGCTTAGCTACACCACTGTACGCTGCTTCAGAAGATTTCCAGTTATTTGTATACTTTTTTGAGTTTCTCGAAGTTTCTCCTGGTGCATAGAGGTTATGCTGGTTTCTAAACTAACTTTACACTGTTTCAGAGGTTTTCGAGTTATTTTATTACTTTTTCGATTTTTTCGAAGTTTCTCATGTTGCATATGTGTTGTGCTGCTTAGCTACACTACTCTACGCTGCTACAGAACATTTCGAGTTATTTCATTAGTTTTTTGAGTTTTCCAAAGTTTCTCCTGGTGCCTATGGGTGGTGCTGCGTTGTCAACTACTCTACGCTGCTTCACAAGATTTCGAGTTATATCATTACTTTTTTGAGTTTTTCGAAGTTTCTCATGTTGTGTATGTGTTGTGCTGGGTTCTGAACTAACTCCACACTGCTTCAGAGGTTTTCGAGTTATTTCATTACTTTTTTGAGTTTTTTGAAGTTTCTCATGTTGCATATGTGTTGTGCTGCTTAGCTACACTACTCTACGCTGCTTCAGAAGATTTCGTGTTATTTGTATACTTTTTTGAGCTTTTCGAAGTTTCTCCTGGTGCATATAGGTTATGCTGGGTTCTAAACTAACTTTACACTGTTTCACAGGTTTTAGTGTTATTTCATTACTGTTTTGAGTTTTTCGATGTTTCTCATGTTGTGTATGTGTTGTGCTGCTTAGCTACACTACTCTACGCTGCTGCAGAAGATTTCGAGTTATTTTTATACTTTTTTGAATTTTTCGAAGTTTCTCATGTTGCACATGTGTTGTGCTGTGTTCTACACTATTCTACACTGTTGCAGAAGATTTCGAGTTATGTCATTACTTTTTTGAGTTTTTCGAAGTTTCTCATGTTGCACATGTGTTGTGCTGCTTAACTATCTACTCTGCGCTGTTTCAGAAGATTTCGAGTTATTTCATTACTTTTTTGAGTTTTTCGAAGTTTCTCATGTTGCTTATGTGTTGTGCTGCTTAACTAACTACTCTACGCTGCTTCAGAAGATTTGTGCACTACTCTACGCGGTTGCAGAAGATTCGAGTTGTTTGTATACTTTCTTGAGTTTTTCGAAGTTTCTCATGTTGCACATGTGTTGTTCTGTGTTCTACACTACTCTACGCGGTTGCAGAAGATTCGAGTTGTTTGTATACTTTCTTGAGTTTTTCGAAGTTTCTCATGTTGCACATGTGTTGTGCTGCTTAACTATCTACTCTACGCTGTTTCAGAAGATTTCGAGTTATTTCATTACTTTGTTGATTTTTTCGATGTTTCTCATGTTGCGTATGTGTTGTGCTGTGTTCTACACTACTCTACGCTGCTTCACAGGATTTCCAGTTAATTGTATACTTTTTTGAGTTTCTCGAAGTTTCTCCTTGTGCATATAAGTTGTGCTGGGACCTAAACTAACTCTACACTGTTTCAGAGATTTTCTAGTTATTTCATAACTTTTTTCAGTTTTTCGATGTTTCTCATGTTGCGTATGTGTTGTGCTGCTTAGCTACACTACTCTACGCTGCTTCAGAAGATTTCGAGTTATTTGTATACTTGTTTGAGCTTTTCGAAGTTTCTCATATTGCACATGTGATATGCTGCTTAGCTACACTACTCTACGCTGCTGCAGAATATTTCGAGTTATTGTTATACTTTTTTGAATTTTTCGAAGTTTCTCATGTTGCCCATGTGTTGTGCTGTGTTCTACACTACTCTACGCTGCTTCACAAGATTTCGAATTATTTTTTACTTTTTTGAGCTTTTCGAAGTTTCTCATATTGCACATGTGATATGCTGCTTAGCTACACTACTCTATGCTGCTGCAGAAGATTTCGAGTTATTTTTATATTTTTTTAGAATTTTTCGATGTTTCTCAAGTTGCGTAGGTGTTGTGCCGGCTTCTACATTACTCTACGCTGTTTCAGAGATTTTCGAGTTATTTCATTACTTTTTTCAGTTTTTCTAAGTTTCTTATGTTGCACATGTCGAGTAGCTACACTACTCTACGATGCTGCAGAAGATTTCGAGTTATGTTGAAACTTTTTTGAGTTTTTCGAAGTTTCTCATGTTGCACATGTGTTGTGCTGGGTTCTAAACTAACTCTACACTGCTTCAGAGGTTTTCGAGTTATTTCATTACTTTTTTGAGTTTTTCGAAGTTTCTCATGTTGCACATGTGTTGTTCTCTGTTCTGCACTAGTCTACGCTGTTGCAGAAGATTTCGAGTTATTTGTATACTTTTTTGAGTTTTTCGAAGTTTCTCATGTTGCATATAGGTTGTGCTGCTTAGCTACACTACTCTACGCTGCTGCAGAAGATTTCGAGTTATTTTTATACGTTTTTGAATTTTTCGAAGTTTCTCATGTTGCCCATGTGTTTTGCTGTGTTCTACACTATTCTACGCTGTTGCAGAAGATTTCGAGTTATTTCATTACTTTTTTGAGTTTTTCGAAGTTTCTCATGTTGCTTATGTGTTGTGCTGCTTAACTAACTACTCTAAGCTGCTTCAGAAGATTTCTACACTACTCTACGCGGTTGAGGAAGATTCGAGTTGTTTGTATACTTTCTTGAGTTTTTCGAAGTTTCTCATGTTGCACATGTGTTGTTCTGTGTTCTACACTACTCTACGCGGTTGCAGAAGATTCGAGTTGTTTGTATACTTTCTTGAGTTTTTCGAAGTTTCTCATGTTGCACATGTGTTGTGCTGCTTAACTATCTACTCTACGCTGCTTCAGAAGATTTCGAGTTATTTCATTACTTTTTTGATTTGTTCGATGTTTCTCATGTTGCGAATGTGTTGTGGTGTGTTCTACTCTACTCTACGCTGCTTCACAAGATTTCCAGTTAATTGTATACTTTTTTGAGTTTCTCGAAGTTACTCCTAGTGCATATAAGTTGTGCTGGGTTCCAAATTAACTCTACACTGTTTCGGAGGTTTTCTAGTTATTTCATTACATCTTTGAGTTTTTCGATGTTTCTCATGTTGCGTATGTGTTGTGCTGCTTAGCTACACTACTCTACGCTGCTTCAGAAGATTTCGAGTTATTTGTATACTTTTTTGAGTTTTTCGAAGTTTCTCCTGGTGCATATAGGTTATGCTGGGTTCTAAACTAACTTTACACTGTTTCACAGGTTTTCGAGTTATTTCATTACTGTTTTGAGTTTTTCGAAGTTTCTCATGTTGCGTATGTGTTGTGCTGGGTTCTACATTACTGTATGCTGTTTCAGAGATTGTCGAGTTATTTCATTACTTTTTTCACTTTTTCTAAGTTTCTCATGTTGCACATGTGTTGTGCTGCTTAACTATCTACTCTGCGCTGTTTCAGAAGATTTCGAGTTATTTCATTACTTTTTTGAGTTTTTCGGAGTTTCTCATGTTGCTTATGTGTTGTGCTGCTTAACTAACTACTCTACGCTGCTTCAGAAGATTTGTGCACTACTCTACGCGGTTGCAGAAGATTCGAGTTGTTTGTATACTTTCTTGAGTTTTTCGAAGTTTCTCATGTTGCACATGTGTTGTTCTGTGTTCTACACTACTCTACGCGGTTGCAGAAGATTCGAGTTGTTTGTATACTTTCTTGAGTTTTTCGAAGTTTCTCATGTTGCACATGTGTTGTGCTGCTTAACTATCTACTCTACGCTGTTTCAGAAGATTTCGAGTTATTTCATTACTTTGTTGATTTTTTCGATGTTTCTCATGTTGCGTATGTGTTGTGCTGTGTTCTACACTACTCTACGCTGCTTCACAGGATTTCCAGTTAATTGTATACTTTTTTGAGTTTCTCGAAGTTTCTCCTTGTGCATATAAGTTGTGCTGGGACCTAAACTAACTCTACACTGTTTCAGAGATTTTCTAGTTATTTCATAACTTTTTTCAGTTTTTCGATGTTTCTCATGTTGCGTATGTGTTGTGCTGCTTAGCTACACTACTCTACGCTGCTTCAGAAGATTTCGAGTTATTTGTATACTTGTTTGAGCTTTTCGAAGTTTCTCATATTGCACATGTGATATGCTGCTTAGCTACACTACTCTACGCTGCTGCAGAATATTTCGAGTTATTGTTATACTTTTTTGAATTTTTCGAAGTTTCTCATGTTGCCCATGTGTTGTGCTGTGTTCTACACTACTCTACGCTGCTTCACAAGATTTCGAATTATTTTTTACTTTTTTGAGCTTTTCGAAGTTTCTCATATTGCACATGTGATATGCTGCTTAGCTACACTACTCTATGCTGCTGCAGAAGATTTCGAGTTATTTTTATATTTTTTTAGAATTTTTCGATGTTTCTCAAGTTGCGTAGGTGTTGTGCCGGCTTCTACATTACTCTACGCTGTTTCAGAGATTTTCGAGTTATTTCATTACTTTTTTCAGTTTTTCTAAGTTTCTTATGTTGCACATGTCGAGTAGCTACACTACTCTACGATGCTGCAGAAGATTTCGAGTTATGTTGAAACTTTTTTGAGTTTTTCGAAGTTTCTCATGTTGCACATGTGTTGTGCTGGGTTCTAAACTAACTCTACACTGCTTCAGAGGTTTTCGAGTTATTTCATTACTTTTTTGAGTTTTTCGAAGTTTCTCATGTTGCACATGTGTTGTTCTCTGTTCTGCACTAGTCTACGCTGTTGCAGAAGATTTCGAGTTATTTGTATACTTTTTTGAGTTTTTCGAAGTTTCTCATGTTGCATATAGGTTGTGCTGCTTAGCTACACTACTCTACGCTGCTGCAGAAGATTTCGAGTTATTTTTATACGTTTTTGAATTTTTCGAAGTTTCTCATGTTGCCCATGTGTTTTGCTGTGTTCTACACTATTCTACGCTGTTGCAGAAGATTTCGAGTTATTTCATTACTTTTTTGAGTTTTTCGAAGTTTCTCATGTTGCTTATGTGTTGTGCTGCTTAACTAACTACTCTAAGCTGCTTCAGAAGATTTCTACACTACTCTACGCGGTTGAGGAAGATTCGAGTTGTTTGTATACTTTCTTGAGTTTTTCGAAGTTTCTCATGTTGCACATGTGTTGTTCTGTGTTCTACACTACTCTACGCGGTTGCAGAAGATTCGAGTTGTTTGTATACTTTCTTGAGTTTTTCGAAGTTTCTCATGTTGCACATGTGTTGTGCTGCTTAACTATCTACTCTACGCTGCTTCAGAAGATTTCGAGTTATTTCATTACTTTTTTGATTTGTTCGATGTTTCTCATGTTGCGAATGTGTTGTGGTGTGTTCTACTCTACTCTACGCTGCTTCACAAGATTTCCAGTTAATTGTATACTTTTTTGAGTTTCTCGAAGTTACTCCTAGTGCATATAAGTTGTGCTGGGTTCCAAATTAACTCTACACTGTTTCGGAGGTTTTCTAGTTATTTCATTACATCTTTGAGTTTTTCGATGTTTCTCATGTTGCGTATGTGTTGTGCTGCTTAGCTACACTACTCTACGCTGCTTCAGAAGATTTCGAGTTATTTGTATACTTTTTTGAGTTTTTCGAAGTTTCTCATGTTGCGTATGTGTTGTGCTGGGTTCTACATTACTGTATGCTGTTTCAGAGATTGTCGAGTTATTTCATTACTTTTTTCACTTTTTCTAAGTTTCGCATGTTGCATATGTGTTGTGCTGCTTAGCTACACCACTCTACGCTGCTTCAGAAGATTTCCAGTTATTTGTATACTTTTTTGAGTTTCTAGAAGTTTCTCCTGGTGCAAAGAGGTTATGCTGGGTTCTAAACTAACCTTACACTGTTTCAGAGGTTTTCGAGTTATTTTATTATTGTTTTGAGTTTATGAAGTTTCTCATATTGCACATGTGATATGCTGCTTAGCTACACTACTCTACGCTGCTTTAGAAGATTTCCAGTTATTTGTATACTTTTTTGAGTTTTCCGAAGTTTCTCCTGGTGCATATAGGTTATGCTGGGTTCTAAACTAACTGTTTCACAGGTTTTCGAGTTATTTCATTACTGTTTTGAGTTTTTCGAAGTTTCTCATGTTGCGTCTGTGCTTAGCTACACTACTCTACGCTGCTGCAGAAGATTTCGAGTTATTTTTTACTTTTTTGAGGTTTTCGAAGTTTCTCATATTGCACATGTGATATGCTGCTTAGCTACACTACTCTACACTGTTGCAGAAGATGTCGAGTTATTGCATTACTTTTTTGAGTTTTTCGAAGTTACTCATGTTTCTTATGTGTTGTGCTGCTTAACTAACTACTCTACGCTGCTTCAGAAGATTTCGAGTTATTTCATTAGTTTTTTGAGTTTTCCGAAATTACTTCTGGTGCCTATGGGTGGTGCTGGGTTGTCAACTACTCTACGCTGTTTCAGAAGATTTCGAGTTATATCATTACTTTTTTGAGTTCTTCGAAGTTTCTCATGTTGTGTATGTGTTGTGCTGCATAACTACACTACTCTATGCTGCATTAGAAGATTTCGACTTATATCATTACTTTTTTGTGTTTTTCGAAGTTTCTCCTTCTGCATATGGGTTGTACTGCGTACTAAACTAACTCCACACTGCTTCAGAGGTTTTCGAGCTATTTCATTACTTTTTTGAGTTTTTCGAAGTTTTTTCTGGTGCCTATGGGTGGTGCTGGGTAGTCAGCTACTCTACGCTGTTTCAGAAGATTTCGAGTTATATCATTACTTATTTGAGTTTTTCGAAGTTTCTCATGTTTTGTACGTGTTGTGCTGGGTTCTAAACTAACTCCACACTGCTTCAGAGGTTTTCGAGCTTTTCGTTACTTTTTTGAGTTTTTCGAAGTTTCGCATGTTGCATATGTGTTGTGCTGCTTAGCTACACTACTCTACGCTGCTTCAGAAGATTTCCAGTTATTTGTATACTTTTTTGAGTTTCTAGAAGTTTCTCCTGGTGCAAAGAGGTTATGCTGGGTTCTAAACTAACTTTACACTGTTTCACAGGTTTTCGAGTTATTTCATTACTGTTTTGAGTTTTTCGAAGTTTCTCATGTTGCGTATGTGTTGTGCTGGGTTCTACATTACTGTATGCTGTTTCAGAGATTGTCGAGTTATTTCATTACTTTTTTCACTTTTTCTAAGTTTCGCATGTTGTATATGTGTTGTGCTGCTTAGCTACACTACTCTACGCTGCTTCAGAAGATTTCCAGTTATTTGTATACTTTTTTGAGTTTCTAGAAGTTTCTCCTGGTGCAAAGAGGTTATGCTGGGTTCTAAACTAACCTTACACTGTTTCAGAGGTTTTCGAGTTATTTTATTACTGTTTTGAGTTTATGAAGTTTCTCATATTGCACATGTGATATGCTGCTTAGCTACACTACTCTACGCTGCTTTAGAAGATTTCCAGTTATTTGTATACTTTTTTGAGTTTTCCGAAGTTTCTCCTGGTGCATATAGGTTATGCTGGGTTCTAAACTAACTGTTTAACAGGTTTTCGAGTTATTTCATTACTGTTTTGAGTTTTTCGAAGTTTCTCATGTTGCGTCTGTGCTTAGCTACACTACTCTACGCTGCTGCAGAAGATTTCGAGTTATTTTTTACTTTTTTGAGGTTTTCGAAGTTTCTCATATTGCACATGTGATGTGCTGCTTAGCTACACTACTCTACGCTGCTGCAGAAGATTTCGAGTTATTTTTATACTTTTTTGAATTTTTCGAAGTTTCCCATGTTGCTTATGTGTTGTGCTGCTTAACTAACTACTCTACGCTGCTTCAGGAGATTTCGAATTAATTCGTTAGATTTTTGAGTTTTCCGAAGTTTCTTCTGGTGCCTATGGGTGGTGCTGGGTTGTCAACTACTCTTCGCTGTTTCAGAAGATTTCGAGTTATATCATTACTTATTTGAGTTTTTCGAAGTTTCTCATGTCGTGTACGTGTTGTGCTGGGTTCTAAACTAACTTTACACTGTTTCACAGGTTTTCGAGTTATTTCATTACTGTTTTGAGTTTTTCGAAGTTTCTCATGTTGCGTATGTGTTGTGCTGGGTTCTACATTACTGTATGCTGTTTCAGAGGTTTTCGAGTTATTTCATAACTTTTTAGAATTTTTCGAAGTTTCTCATGTTGCACATGTGTTGTGCTGCTTAGCTACACTACTCTACACTGCTACAGAACATTTCGAGTTATTTCATTAGTTTTTTGAGTTTTCCGAAGTTTCTCCTGGTGCCTATGGGTGGTGCTGCGTTGTCAACTACTCTCCGCTGCTTCGCAAGATTTCGAGTTATATCATTACTTTTTTGAGTTTTTGGAAGTTTCTCATGTTGTGTATGTGTTGTGCTGGGTTCTGAACTGACTCTACGCTGGTTCAGTGGCTTTCGAATTATTTGTTTAAATTTTTAAGTTTTTCGAAGCTTTTCATGTTGCGAATGTGTTGTGCTGCTCAACCACACTACTCTACGCTGCTTCAGAAGATTTCGAGTTTTTAAAAACTTTTTTGAGTTTTTCGAAGTTTCTCAGGTTGCATACGTGTTGTGCTGCTTAGCTACAATACTCTACGCTGCGTCAGAAGATTTCCAGTTATTTATATACTTTTTTGAGTTTTTCGAAGTTTCTCCTGGTGCCTATGGGTTGTGCTGGGTTCTAAACTACTCTACGCTATTGCAGAAGATTTCCAGTTATTTGTATAATTTTTTGAGTTTCTCGAAGTTTCTCCTGGTGCATAGAGGTTATGCTGGGTTCTAAACTAACTTTACACTGTTTCAGAGGTTTTCGAGTTATTTTATTACTGTTTTGAGTTTTTGAAGTTTCTCATATTGCACATGTGATATGCTGCTTAGCTACACTACTCTACGCTGCTGCAGAAGATTTCGAGTTTTTTTATACGTTTTTGAATTTTTCGAAGTTTCTCATGTTGCACATGTGACGTGCTGTGTTCTACACTACTCTACACTGTTGCAGAAGATTTCGAGTTACTTCATTACTTTTTTGTGTTTTTCGAAGTTTCTCCTGGTGCATATGGGTTGTGTTGGGTTCAAACTAACTCTACACTGTTTCTGAGGTTTTCGAGTTATTTCATAACTTTTTTGAATTTTTCGAAGTTAATCCTGGTGCATATGGGTTGTGCTGGGTTCTAAACTAACTCCACACTGCTTCAGAGGTTTTCGAGTTATTTCATTACTTTTTTGATTTTTTCGAAGTTTCTCATGTTGCATATGTGTTGTGCTGCTTAGCTACACTACTCTACGCTGCTACAGAACATTTCGAGTTATTTCATTAGTTTTTTGAGTTTTCCGAAGTTTCTCCTGGTGCCTATGGGTGGTGCTGCGTTGTCAACTACTCTACACTGCTTCACAAGATTTCCAGTTAATTGTATACTTTTTTGAGTTTTTCGAAGTTTCTCATGTTGCTGGCTTCTACATTACTCTACTCTGCTTCAGAAGATTTCGAGTTATTTCATAAGTTTTTTGAGTTTTCCGAAGTTACTTCTGGTGCCTAGGGGTGGTGTTGGGCTGTCAACTACTCTACGCTGTTTCAGAAGATTTCGAGTTATATCATTATTTTTTTGAATTTTTCGAATATTCTCATGTTGTGTATGTGTTGTGCTGGGTTTTGAACTAACTCTACACTGGTTCAGAGGTTTTCGAGTTATTTTTTTAAATTTTTAAGTTTTTCGAAGCTTTTCATGTTGCGAATGTGTTGTGCTGCTCAACTACACTACTCTACGCTGCTTCAGAAGATTTCGAGTTTTTTAAAACTTTTTTGAGTTTTTCGAAGTTTCTCCTCGTGCATATGGGTGGTGCTGGGTTGTCAAGTACTCTACGCTATTTCAGAAGATTTCGAGTTATATCATTACTTTTTTGAGTTTTTCGAAGTTTCTCATGTTGTGTATGTGTTGTGCTGCGTTCTAAACTAACTCCACACTGCTTCAGAGGTTTTCGAGTTATTGCATTACTTTTTTGAGTTTTTTGAAGTTTCTCATGTTGCGTATGTGTTTTGCCGGGTTCGACATTACTGTATGGTGTTTCAGAGATTGTCGAGTTATTTCATTACTTTTTTCACTTTTTCTAAGTTTCGCATGTTGCATATGTGTTGTGCTGCTTAGCTACACTACTCTACGCTGCTTCAGAAGATTTCCAGTTATTTGTATACTTTTTTGAGATTTTCGAAGTTTCTCCTGGTGCATATAGGTTATGCTGGGTTCTAAACTAACTTTACACTGTTTCACAGGTTTTCGAGTTATTTCATTACTGTTTTGAGTTTTTCGAAGTTTCTCATGTTGCGTCTGTGCTTAGCTACACTACTCTACGCTGCTGCAGAAGATTTCGAGTTATTTTTTACTTTTTTGAGGTTTTCGAAGTTTCTCATATTGCACATGTGATATGCTGCTTAGCTACACTACTCTACGCTGCTGCAGAAGATTTCGAGTTATTTCTATACTTTTTTGAATTTTTCGAAGTTTCCTATGTTGCTTATGTGTTGTGCTGCTTAACTAACTACTCTATGCTGCTTCAGGAGATTTCGAATTAATTCGTTAGATTTTTGAGTTTTCCGAAGTTTCTTCTGGTGTCTATGGGTGGTGCTGGGTTGTCAACTACTCTACGCTGTTTCAGAAGATTTCGAGTTATATCATTACTTATTTGAGTTTTTCGAAGTTTCTCATGTCGTGTACGTGTTGTGCTGGGTTCTAAACTAACTCCACACTGCTTCAGAGGTTTTCGAGCTTTACATTACTTTTTTGAGTTTTTCGAAGTTTTTTCTGGTGCCTATGGGTGGTGCTGGGTAGTCAACAACTCTACGCTGTTTCAGAAGATTTCGAGTTATATCATTACTTATTTGAGTTTTTCGAAGTTTCTCATGTTGCGTATGTGTTGTGCTGGGTTCTACATTACTGTATGCTGTTTCAGAGATTGTCGAGTTATTTCATTACTTTTTTCACTTTTTCTAAGTTTCGGATGTTGCATATGTGTTGTGCTGCTTAGCTACACCACTCTACGCTGCTTCAGAAGATTTCCAGTTATTTGTATACTTTTTTGAGTTTTTCGAAGTTTCTCCTGGTGCATATAGGTTATGCTGGGTTCTAAACTAACTTTACACTGTTTCACAGGTTTTCGAGTTATTTCATTACTGTTTTGAGTTTTTCGAAGTTTCTCATGTTGCGTATATGTTGTGCTGGGTTCTACATTACTGTATGCTGTTTCAGAGATTGTCGAGTTATTTCATTACTTTTTTCACTTTTTCTAAGTTTCGGATGTTGCATATGTGTTGTGCTGCTTAGCTACACCACTGTACGCTGCTTCAGAAGATTTCCAGTTATTTGTATACTTTTTTGAGTTTCTCGAAGTTTCTCCTGGTGCATAGAGGTTATGCTGGTTTCTAAACTAACTTTACACTGTTTCAGAGGTTTTCGAGTTATTTTATTACTTTTTCGATTTTTTCGAAGTTTCTCATGTTGCATATGTGTTGTGCTGCTTAGCTACACTACTCTACGCTGCTACAGAACATTTCGAGTTATTTCATTAGTTTTTTGAGTTTTCCAAAGTTTCTCCTGGTGCCTATGGGTGGTGCTGCGTTGTCAACTACTCTACGCTGCTTCACAAGATTTCGAGTTATATCATTACTTTTTTGAGTTTTTCGAAGTTTCTCATGTTGTGTATGTGTTGTGCTGGGTTCTGAACTAACTCCACACTGCTTCAGAGGTTTTCGAGTTATTTCATTACTTTTTTGAGTTTTTTGAAGTTTCTCATGTTGCATATGTGTTGTGCTGCTTAGCTACACTACTCTACGCTGCTTCAGAAGATTTCGTGTTATTTGTATACTTTTTTGAGCTTTTCGAAGTTTCTCCTGGTGCATATAGGTTATGCTGGGTTCTAAACTAACTTTACACTGTTTCACAGGTTTTAGTGTTATTTCATTACTGTTTTGAGTTTTTCGATGTTTCTCATGTTGTGTATGTGTTGTGCTGCTTAGCTACACTACTCTACGCTGCTGCAGAAGATTTCGAGTTATTTTTATACTTTTTTGAATTTTTCGAAGTTTCTCATGTTGCACATGTGTTGTGCTGTGTTCTACACTATTCTACACTGTTGCAGAAGATTTCGAGTTATGTCATTACTTTTTTGAGTTTTTCGAAGTTTCTCATGTTGCACATGTGTTGTGCTGCTTAACTATCTACTCTGCGCTGTTTCAGAAGATTTCGAGTTATTTCATTACTTTTTTGAGTTTTTCGAAGTTTCTCATGTTGCTTATGTGTTGTGCTGCTTAACTAACTACTCTACGCTGCTTCAGAAGATTTGTGCACTACTCTACGCGGTTGCAGAAGATTCGAGTTGTTTGTATACTTTCTTGAGTTTTTCGAAGTTTCTCATGTTGCACATGTGTTGTTCTGTGTTCTACACTACTCTACGCGGTTGCAGAAGATTCGAGTTGTTTGTATACTTTCTTGAGTTTTTCGAAGTTTCTCATGTTGCACATGTGTTGTGCTGCTTAACTATCTACTCTACGCTGTTTCAGAAGATTTCGAGTTATTTCATTACTTTGTTGATTTTTTCGATGTTTCTCATGTTGCGTATGTGTTGTGCTGTGTTCTACACTACTCTACGCTGCTTCACAGGATTTCCAGTTAATTGTATACTTTTTTGAGTTTCTCGAAGTTTCTCCTTGTGCATATAAGTTGTGCTGGGACCTAAACTAACTCTACACTGTTTCAGAGATTTTCTAGTTATTTCATAACTTTTTTCAGTTTTTCGATGTTTCTCATGTTGCGTATGTGTTGTGCTGCTTAGCTACACTACTCTACGCTGCTTCAGAAGATTTCGAGTTATTTGTATACTTGTTTGAGCTTTTCGAAGTTTCTCATATTGCACATGTGATATGCTGCTTAGCTACACTACTCTACGCTGCTGCAGAATATTTCGAGTTATTGTTATACTTTTTTGAATTTTTCGAAGTTTCTCATGTTGCCCATGTGTTGTGCTGTGTTCTACACTACTCTACGCTGCTTCACAAGATTTCGAATTATTTTTTACTTTTTTGAGCTTTTCGAAGTTTCTCATATTGCACATGTGATATGCTGCTTAGCTACACTACTCTATGCTGCTGCAGAAGATTTCGAGTTATTTTTATATTTTTTTAGAATTTTTCGATGTTTCTCAAGTTGCGTAGGTGTTGTGCCGGCTTCTACATTACTCTACGCTGTTTCAGAGATTTTCGAGTTATTTCATTACTTTTTTCAGTTTTTCTAAGTTTCTTATGTTGCACATGTCGAGTAGCTACACTACTCTACGATGCTGCAGAAGATTTCGAGTTATGTTGAAACTTTTTTGAGTTTTTCGAAGTTTCTCATGTTGCACATGTGTTGTGCTGGGTTCTAAACGAACTCTACACTGCTTCAGAGGTTTTCGAGTTATTTCATTACTTTTTTGAGTTTTTCGAAGTTTCTCATGTTGCACATGTGTTGTTCTCTGTTCTGCACTAGTCTACGCTGTTGCAGAAGATTTCGAGTTATTTGTATACTTTTTTGAGTTTTTCGAAGTTTCTCATGTTGCATATAGGTTGTGCTGCTTAGCTACACTACTCTACGCTGCTGCAGAAGATTTCGAGTTATTTTTATACGTTTTTGAATTTTTCGAAGTTTCTCATGTTGCCCATGTGTTTTGCTGTGTTCTACACTATTCTACGCTGTTGCAGAAGATTTCGAGTTATTTCATTACTTTTTTGAGTTTTTCGAAGTTTCTCATGTTGCTTATGTGTTGTGCTGCTTAACTAACTACTCTAAGCTGCTTCAGAAGATTTCTACACTACTCTACGCGGTTGAGGAAGATTCGAGTTGTTTGTATACTTTCTTGAGTTTTTCGAAGTTTCTCATGTTGCACATGTGTTGTTCTGTGTTCTACACTACTCTACGCGGTTGCAGAAGATTCGAGTTGTTTGTATACTTTCTTGAGTTTTTCGAAGTTTCTCATGTTGCACATGTGTTGTGCTGCTTAACTATCTACTCTACGCTGCTTCAGAAGATTTCGAGTTATTTCATTACTTTTTTGATTTGTTCGATGTTTCTCATGTTGCGAATGTGTTGTGGTGTGTTCTACTCTACTCTACGCTGCTTCACAAGATTTCCAGTTAATTGTATACTTTTTTGAGTTTCTCGAAGTTACTCCTAGTGCATATAAGTTGTGCTGGGTTCCAAATTAACTCTACACTGTTTCGGAGGTTTTCTAGTTATTTCATTACATCTTTGAGTTTTTCGATGTTTCTCATGTTGCGTATGTGTTGTGCTGCTTAGCTACACTACTCTACGCTGCTTCAGAAGATTTCGAGTTATTTGTATACTTTTTTGAGTTTTTCGAAGTTTCTCCTGGTGCATATAGGTTATGCTGGGTTCTAAACTAACTTTACACTGTTTCACAGGTTTTCGAGTTATTTCATTACTGTTTTGAGTTTTTCGAAGTTTCTCATGTTGCGTATGTGTTGTGCTGGGTTCTACATTACTGTATGCTGTTTCAGAGATTGTCGAGTTATTTCATTACTTTTTTCACTTTTTCTAAGTTTCTCATGTTGCACATGTGTTGTGCTGCTTAACTATCTACTCTGCGCTGTTTCAGAAGATTTCGAGTTATTTCATTACTTTTTTGAGTTTTTCGGAGTTTCTCATGTTGCTTATGTGTTGTGCTGCTTAACTAACTACTCTACGCTGCTTCAGAAGATTTGTGCACTACTCTACGCGGTTGCAGAAGATTCGAGTTGTTTGTATACTTTCTTGAGTTTTTCGAAGTTTCTCATGTTGCACATGTGTTGTTCTGTGTTCTACACTACTCTACGCGGTTGCAGAAGATTCGAGTTGTTTGTATACTTTCTTGAGTTTTTCGAAGTTTCTCATGTTGCACATGTGTTGTGCTGCTTAACTATCTACTCTACGCTGTTTCAGAAGATTTCGAGTTATTTCATTACTTTGTTGATTTTTTCGATGTTTCTCATGTTGCGTATGTGTTGTGCTGTGTTCTACACTACTCTACGCTGCTTCACAGGATTTCCAGTTAATTGTATACTTTTTTGAGTTTCTCGAAGTTTCTCCTTGTGCATATAAGTTGTGCTGGGACCTAAACTAACTCTACACTGTTTCAGAGATTTTCTAGTTATTTCATAACTTTTTTCAGTTTTTCGATGTTTCTCATGTTGCGTATGTGTTGTGCTGCTTAGCTACACTACTCTACGCTGCTTCAGAAGATTTCGAGTTATTTGTATACTTGTTTGAGCTTTTCGAAGTTTCTCATATTGCACATGTGATATGCTGCTTAGCTACACTACTCTACGCTGCTGCAGAATATTTCGAGTTATTGTTATACTTTTTTGAATTTTTCGAAGTTTCTCATGTTGCCCATGTGTTGTGCTGTGTTCTACACTACTCTACGCTGCTTCACAAGATTTCGAATTATTTTTTACTTTTTTGAGCTTTTCGAAGTTTCTCATATTGCACATGTGATATGCTGCTTAGCTACACTACTCTATGCTGCTGCAGAAGATTTCGAGTTATTTTTATATTTTTTTAGAATTTTTCGATGTTTCTCAAGTTGCGTAGGTGTTGTGCCGGCTTCTACATTACTCTACGCTGTTTCAGAGATTTTCGAGTTATTTCATTACTTTTTTCAGTTTTTCTAAGTTTCTTATGTTGCACATGTCGAGTAGCTACACTACTCTACGATGCTGCAGAAGATTTCGAGTTATGTTGAAACTTTTTTGAGTTTTTCGAAGTTTCTCATGTTGCACATGTGTTGTGCTGGGTTCTAAACTAACTCTACACTGCTTCAGAGGTTTTCGAGTTATTTCATTACTTTTTTGAGTTTTTCGAAGTTTCTCATGTTGCACATGTGTTGTTCTCTGTTCTGCACTAGTCTACGCTGTTGCAGAAGATTTCGAGTTATTTGTATACTTTTTTGAGTTTTTCGAAGTTTCTCATGTTGCATATAGGTTGTGCTGCTTAGCTACACTACTCTACGCTGCTGCAGAAGATTTCGAGTTATTTTTATACGTTTTTGAATTTTTCGAAGTTTCTCATGTTGCCCATGTGTTTTGCTGTGTTCTACACTATTCTACGCTGTTGCAGAAGATTTCGAGTTATTTCATTACTTTTTTGAGTTTTTCGAAGTTTCTCATGTTGCTTATGTGTTGTGCTGCTTAACTAACTACTCTAAGCTGCTTCAGAAGATTTCTACACTACTCTACGCGGTTGAGGAAGATTCGAGTTGTTTGTATACTTTCTTGAGTTTTTCGAAGTTTCTCATGTTGCACATGTGTTGTTCTGTGTTCTACACTACTCTACGCGGTTGCAGAAGATTCGAGTTGTTTGTATACTTTCTTGAGTTTTTCGAAGTTTCTCATGTTGCACATGTGTTGTGCTGCTTAACTATCTACTCTACGCTGCTTCAGAAGATTTCGAGTTATTTCATTACTTTTTTGATTTGTTCGATGTTTCTCATGTTGCGAATGTGTTGTGGTGTGTTCTACTCTACTCTACGCTGCTTCACAAGATTTCCAGTTAATTGTATACTTTTTTGAGTTTCTCGAAGTTACTCCTAGTGCATATAAGTTGTGCTGGGTTCCAAATTAACTCTACACTGTTTCGGAGGTTTTCTAGTTATTTCATTACATCTTTGAGTTTTTCGATGTTTCTCATGTTGCGTATGTGTTGTGCTGCTTAGCTACACTACTCTACGCTGCTTCAGAAGATTTCGAGTTATTTGTATACTTTTTTGAGTTTTTCGAAGTTTCTCCTGGTGCATATAGGTTATGCTGGGTTCTAAACTAACTTTACACTGTTTCACAGGTTTTCGAGTTATTTCATTACTGTTTTGAGTTTTTCGAAGTTTCTCATGTTGCGTATGTGTTGTGCTGGGTTCTACATTACTGTATGCTGTTTCAGAGATTGTCGAGTTATTTCATTACTTTTTTCACTTTTTCTAAGTTTCGCATGTTGCATATGTGTTGTGCTGCTTAGCTACACCACTCTACGCTGCTTCAGAAGATTTCCAGTTATTTGTATACTTTTTTGAGTTTCTAGAAGTTTCTCCTGGTGCAAAGAGGTTATGCTGGGTTCTAAACTAACCTTACACTGTTTCAGAGGTTTTCGAGTTATTTTATTACTGTTTTGAGTTTATGAAGTTTCTCATATTGCACATGTGATATGCTGCTTAGCTACACTACTCTACGCTGCTTTAGAAGATTTCCAGTTATTTGTATACTTTTTTGAGTTTTCCGAAGTTTCTCCTGGTGCATATAGGTTATGCTGGGTTCTAAACTAACTGTTTCACAGGTTTTCGAGTTATTTCATTACTGTTTTGAGTTTTTCGAAGTTTCTCATGTTGCGTCTGTGCTTAGCTACACTACTCTACGCTGCTGCAGAAGATTTCGAGTTATTTTTTACTTTTTTGAGGTTTTCGAAGTTTCTCATATTGCACATGTGATATGCTGCTTAGCTACACTACTCTACACTGTTGCAGAAGATGTCGAGTTATTGCATTACTTTTTTGAGTTTTTCGAAGTTACTCATGTTTCTTATGTGTTGTGCTGCTTAACTAACTACTCTACGCTGCTTCAGAAGATTTCGAGTTATTTCATTAGTTTTTTGAGTTTTCCGAAGTTACTTCTGGTGCCTATGGGTGGTGCTGGGTTGTCAACTACTCTACGCTGTTTCAGAAGATTTCGAGTTATATCATTACTTTTTTGAGTTCTTCGAAGTTTCTCATGTTGTGTATGTGTTGTGCTGCATAACTACACTACTCTACGCTGCATTAGAAGATTTCGACTTATATCATTACTTTTTTGTGTTTTTCGAAGTTTCTCCTTCTGCATATGGGTTGTACTGCGTACTAAACTAACTCCACACTGCTTCAGAGGTTTTCGAGCTATTTCATTACTTTTTTGAGTTTTTCGAAGTTTTTTCTGGTGCCTATGGGTGGTGCTGGGTAGTCAACTACTCTACGCTGTTTCAGAAGATTTCGAGTTATATCATTACTTATTTGAGTTTTTCGAAGTTTCTCATGTTGTGTACGTGTTGTGCTGGGTTCTAAACTAACTCCACACTGCTTCAGAGGTTTTCGAGCTTTTCGTTACTTTTTTGAGTTTTTCGAAGTTTCGCATGTTGCATATGTGTTGTGCTGCTTAGCTACACTACTCTACGCTGCTTCAGAAGATTTCCAGTTATTTGTATACTTTTTTGAGTTTCTAGAAGTTTCTCCTGGTGCAAAGAGGTTATGCTGGGTTCTAAACTAACTTTACACTGTTTCACAGGTTTTCGAGTTATTTCATTACTGTTTTGAGTTTTTCGAAGTTTCTCATGTTGCGTATGTGTTGTGCTGGGTTCTACATTACTGTATGCTGTTTCAGAGATTGTCGAGTTATTTCATTACTTTTTTCACTTTTTCTAAGTTTCGCATGTTGTATATGTGTTGTGCTGCTTAGCTACACTACTCTACGCTGCTTCAGAAGATTTCCAGTTATTTGTATACTTTTTTGAGTTTCTAGAAGTTTCTCCTGGTGCAAAGAGGTTATGCTGGGTTCTAAACTAACCTTACACTGTTTCAGAGGTTTTCGAGTTATTTTATTACTGTTTTGAGTTTATGAAGTTTCTCATATTGCACATGTGATATGCTGCTTAGCTACACTACTCTACGCTGCTTTAGAAGATTTCCAGTTATTTGTATACTTTTTTGAGTTTTCCGAAGTTTCTCCTGGTGCATATAGGTTATGCTGGGTTCTAAACTAACTGTTTCACAGGTTTTCGAGTTATTTCATTACTGTTTTGAGTTTTTCGAAGTTTCTCATGTTGCGTCTGTGCTTAGCTACACTACTCTACGCTGCTGCAGAAGATTTCGAGTTATTTTTTACTTTTTTGAGGTTTTCGAAGTTTCTCATATTGCACATGTGATGTGCTGCTTAGCTACACTACTCTACGCTGCTGCAGAAGATTTCGAGTTATTTTTATACTTTTTTGAATTTTTCGAAGTTTCCCATGTTGCTTATGTGTTGTGCTGCTTAACTAACTACTCTACGCTGCTTCAGGAGATTTCGAATTAATTCGTTAGATTTTTGAGTTTTCCGAAGTTTCTTCTGGTGCCTATGGGTGGTGCTGGGTTGTCAACTACTCTTCGCTGTTTCAGAAGATTTCGAGTTATATCATTACTTATTTGAGTTTTTCGAAGTTTCTCATGTCGTGTACGTGTTGTGCTGGGTTCTAAACTAACTTTACACTGTTTCACAGGTTTTCGAGTTATTTCATTACTGTTTTGAGTTTTTCGAAGTTTCTCATGTTGCGTATGTGTTGTGCTGGGTTCTACATTACTGTATGCTGTTTCAGAGGTTTTCGAGTTATTTCATAACTTTTTAGAATTTTTCGAAGTTTCTCATGTTGCACATGTGTTGTGCTGCTTAGCTACACTACTCTACACTGCTACAGAACATTTCGAGTTATTTCATTAGTTTTTTGAGTTTTCCGAAGTTTCTCCTGGTGCCTATGGGTGGTGCTGCGTTGTCAACTACTCTCCGCTGCTTCACAAGATTTCGAGTTATATCATTACTTTTTTGAGTTTTTGGAAGTTTCTCATGTTGTGTATGTGTTGTGCTGGGTTCTGAACTGACTCTACGCTGGTTCAGTGGCTTTCGAATTATTTGTTTAAATTTTTAAGTTTTTCGAAGCTTTTCATGTTGCGAATGTGTTGTGCTGCTCAACCACACTACTCTACGCTGCTTCAGAAGATTTCGAGTTTTTAAAAACTTTTTTGAGTTTTTCGAAGTTTCTCAGGTTGCATACGTGTTGTGCTGCTTAGCTACAATACTCTACGCTGCGTCAGAAGATTTCCAGTTATTTATATACTTTTTTGAGTTTTTCGAAGTTTCTCCTGGTGCCTATGGGTTGTGCTGGGTTCTAAACTACTCTACGCTATTGCAGAAGATTTCCAGTTATTTGTATAATTTTTTGAGTTTTTCGAAGTTTCTCCTGGTGCATATAGGTTATGCTGGGTTCTAAACTAACTTTACACTGTTTCACAGGTTTTCGATTATTTCATTACTGTTTTGAGTTTTTCGAAGTTTCTCATGTTGCGTCTGTGCTTAGCTACACTACTCTACGCTGCTGCAGAAGATTTCGAGTTATTTTTTTACTTTTTTGAGGTTTTCGAAGTTTCTCATATTGCACATGTGACATGCTGCTTAGCTACACTACTCTACGCTTCTGCAGAAGATTTCGAGTTATTTTTATACTTTTTTGAATTTTTCGAAGTTTCCCATGTTGCTTATGTGTTGTGCTGCTTAACTAACTACTCTACGCTGCTTCAGGAGATTTCGAATTAATTCGTTAGATTTTTGAGTTTTCCGAAGTTTCTTCTGGTGCCTATGGGTGGTGCTGGGTTGTCAACTACTCTACGCTGTTTCAGAAGATTTCGAGTTATATCATTACTTATTTGAGTTTTTCGAAGTTTCTCATGTCGTGTACGTGTTGTGCTGGGTTCTAAACTAACTCCACACTGCTTCAGAGGTTTTCGAGCTTTACATTACTTTTTTGAGTTTTTCGAAGTTTCTCATGTTGCGTATGTGTTGTGCTGGGTTCTACATTACTGTATGCTGTTTCAGAGATTGTCGAGTTATTTCATTACTTTTTTCACTTTTTCTAAGTTTCGCATGTTGCATATGTGTTGTGCTGCTTAGCTACACTACTCTACGCTGCTTCAGAAGATTTCCAGTTATTTATATACTTTTTTGAGTTTTTCGAAGTTTCTCCTGGTGCCTATGGGTTGTGCTGGGTTCTAAACTACTCTACGCTATTGCAGAAGATTTCCAGTTATTTGTATAATTTTTTGAGTTTTTCGAAGTTTCTCCTGGTGCATATAGGTTATGCTGGGTTCTAAACTAACTTTACACTGTTTCACAGGTTTTCGATTATTTCATTACTGTTTTGAGTTTTTCGAAGTTTCTCATGTTGCGTCTGTGCTTAGCTACACTACTCTACGCTGCTGCAGAAGATTTCGAGTTATTTTTTTACTTTTTTGAGGTTTTCGAAGTTTCTCATATTGCACATGTGACATGCTGCTTAGCTACACTACTCTACGCTTCTGCAGAAGATTTCGAGTTATTTTTATACTTTTTTGAATTTTTCGAAGTTTCCCATGTTGCTTATGTGTTGTGCTGCTTAACTAACTACTCTACGCTGCTTCAGGAGATTTCGAATTAATTCGTTAGATTTTTGAGTTTTCCGAAGTTTCTTCTGGTGCCTATGGGTGGTGCTGGGTTGTCAACTACTCTACGCTGTTTCAGAAGATTTCGAGTTATATCATTACTTATTTGAGTTTTTCGAAGTTTCTCATGTCGTGTACGTGTTGTGCTGGGTTCTAAACTAACTCCACACTGCTTCAGAGGTTTTCGAGCTTTACATTACTTTTTTGAGTTTTTCGAAGTTTCTCATGTTGCGTATGTGTTGTGCTGGGTTCTACATTACTGTATGCTGTTTCAGAGATTGTCGAGTTATTTCATTACTTTTTTCACTTTTTCTAAGTTTCGCATGTTGCATATGTGTTGTGCTGCTTAGCTACACTACTCTACGCTGCTTCAGAAGATTTCCAGTTATTTGTATACTTTTTTGAGTTTCTCGAAGTTTCTCCTGGTGCATAGAGGTTATGCTGGGTTCTAAACTAACTTTACACTGTTTCAGAGGTTTTCGAGTTATTTTATTACTGTTTTGAGTTTTTGAAGTTTCTCATATTGCACATGTGATATGCTGCTTAGCTACACTACTCTACGCTGCTGCAGAAGATTTCGAGTTTTTTTTATACTTTTTTGAATTTTTCGAAGTTTCTCATGTTGCACATGTGACGTGCTGTGTTCTACACTACTCTACACTGTTGCAGAAGATTTCGAGTTATTTCATTACTTTTTTGAGTTTTTCGAAGTTTCTCCTGGTGCATATGGGTTGTGTTGGGTTCAAACTAGCTCTACACTGTTTCTGAGGTTTTCGAGTTATTTCATAACTTTTTTGAATTTTTCGAAGTTAATCCTGGTGCATATGGGTTGTGCTGGGTTCTAAACTAACTCCACACTGCTTCAGAGGTTTTCGAGTTATTTCATTACTTTTTTGATTTTTTCGAAGTTTCTCATGTTGCATATGTGTTGTGCTGCTTAGCTACACTACTCTACGCTGCTACAGAACATTTCGAGTTATTTCATTAGTTTTTTGAGTTTTCCGAAGTTTCTCCTGGTGCCTATGGGTGGTGCTGCGTTGTCAACTACTCTACACTGCTTCACAAGATTTCCAGTTAATTGTATACTTTTTTGAGTTTTTCGAAGTTTCTCATGTTGCTGGCTTCTACATTACTCTACTCTGCTTCAGAAGATTTCGAGTTATTTCATAAGTTTTTTGAGTTTTCCGAAGTTACTTCTGGTGCCTATGGGTGGTGTTGGGCTGTCAACTACTCTACGCTGTTTCAGAAGATTTCGAGTTATATCATTATTTTTTTGAATTTTTCGAATATTCTCATGTTGTGTATGTGTTGTGCTGGGTTCTGAACTAACTCTACACTGGTTCAGAGGTTTTCGAGTTATTTTTTTAAATTTTTAAGTTTTTCGAAGCTTTTCATGTTGCGAATGTGTTGTGCTGCTCAACTACACTACTCTACGCTGCTTCAGAAGATTTCGAGTTTTTTTAAAACTTTTTTGAGTTTTTCGAAGTTTCTCCTCGTGCATATGGGTGGTGCTGGGTTGTCAAGTACTCTACGCTATTTCAGAAGATTTCGAGTTATATCATTACTTTTTTGAGTTTTTCGAAGTTTCTCATGTTGTGTATGTGTTGTGCTGCGTTCTAAACTAACTCCACACTGCTTCAGAGGTTTTCGAGTTATTTCATTACTTTTTTGAGTTTTTTGAAGTTTCTCATGTTGCGTATGTGTTTTGCCGGGTTCGACATTACTGTATGGTGTTTCAGAGATTGTCGAGTTATTTCATTACTTTTTTCACTTTTTCTAAGTTTCGCATGTTGCATATGTGTTGTGCTGCTTAGCTACACTACTCTACGCTGCTTCAGAAGATTTCCAGTTATTTGTATACTTTTTTGAGATTTTCGAAGTTTCTCCTGGTGCATATAGGTTATGCTGGGTTCTAAACTAACTTTACACTGTTTCACAGGTTTTCGAGTTATTTCATTACTGTTTTGAGTTTTTCGAAGTTTCTCATGTTGCGTCTGTGCTTAGCTACACTACTCTACGCTGCTGCAGAAGATTTCGAGTTATTTTTTACTATTTTGAGGTTTTCGAAGTTTCTCATATTGCACATGTGATATGCTGCTTAGCTACACTACTCTACGCTGCTGCAGAAGATTTCGAGTTATTTCTATACTTTTTTGAATTTTTCGAAGTTTCCTATGTTGCTTATGTGTTGTGCTGCTTAACTAACTACTCTATGCTGCTTCAGGAGATTTCGAATTAATTCGTTAGATTTTTGAGTTTTCCGAAGTTTCTTCTGGTGTCTATGGGTGGTGCTGGGTTGTCAACTACTCTACGCTGTTTCAGAAGATTTCGAGTTATATCATTACTTATTTGAGTTTTTCGAAGTTTCTCATGTCGTGTACGTGTTGTGCTGGGTTCTAAACTAACTCCACACTGCTTCAGAGGTTTTCGAGCTTTACATTACTTTTTTGAGTTTTTCGAAGTTTCGCATGTTGCATATGTGTTGTGCTGCTTAGCTACACCACTCTACACTGCTTCAGAAGATTTCCAGTTATTTGTATACTTTTTTGAGTATTTCGACGTTTCTCCTGGTGCATATAGGTTATGCTGGGTTCTAAACTAACTTTACACTGTTTCACAGGTTTTCGAGTTATTTCATTGCTGTTTTGAGTTTTTCGAAGTTTCTCATGTTGCGTATGTGTTGTGCTGGGTTCTACATTACTGTATGCTGTTTCAGAGATTGTCGAGTTATTTCATTACTTTTTTCACTTTTTCTAAGTTTCGCATGTTGCATATGTGTTGTGCTGCTTAGCTACACTACTCTACGCTGCTTCAGAAGATTTCCAGTTATTTGTATACTTTTTTGAGTTTCTCGAAGTTTCTCCTGGTGCATAGAGGTTATGCTGGGTTCTAAACTAACTTTACACTGTTTCAGAGGTTTTCGAGTTATTTTATTACTGTTTTGAGTTTTTGAAGTTTCTCATATTGCACATGTGATATGCTGCTTAGCTACACTACTCTACGCTGCTGCAGAAGATTTCGAGTTTTTTTATACTTTTTTGAATTTTTCGAAGTTTCTCATGTTGCACATGTGACGTGCTGTGTTCTACACTACTCTACACTGTTGCAGAAGATTTCGAGTTACTTCATTACTTTTTTGAGTTTTTCGAAGTTTCTCCTGGTGCATATGGGTTGTGTTGGGTTCAAACTAACTCTACACTGTTTCTGAGGTTTTCGAGTTATTTCATAACTTTTTTGAATTTTTCGAAGTTAATCCTGGTGCATATGGGTTGTGCTGGGTTCTAAACTAACTCCACACTGCTTCAGAGGTTTTCGAGTTATTTCATTACTTTTTTGATTTTTTCGAAGTTTCTCATGTTGCATATGTGTTGTGCTGCTTAGCTACACTACTCTACGCTGCTACAGAACATTTCGAGTTATTTCATTAGTTTTTTGTGTTTTCTGAAGTTTCTCCTGGTGCCTATGGGTGGTGCTGCGTTGTCAACTACTCTACACTGCTTCACAAGATTTCCAGTTAATTGTATACTTTTTTGAGTTTTTCGAAGTTTCTCATGTTGCTGGCTTCTACATTACTCTACTCTGCTTCAGAAGATTTCGAGTTATTTCATAAGTTTTTTGAGTTTTCCGAAGTTACTTCTGGTGCCTATGGGTGGTGTTGGGCTGTCAACTACTCTACGCTGTTTCAGAAGATTTCGAGTTATATCATTATTTTTTTGAATTTTTCGAATATTCTCATGTTGTGTATGTGTTGTGCTGCGTTCTAAACTAACTCCACACTGCTTCAGAGGTTTTCGAGTTATTGCATTACTTTTTTGAGTTTTTTGAAGTTTCTCATGTTGCGTATGTGTTTTGCCGGGTTCGACATTACTGTATGGTGTTTCAGAGATTGTCGAGTTATTTCATTACTTTTTTCACTTTTTCTAAGTTTCGCATGTTGCATATGTGTTGTGCTGCTTAGCTACACTACTCTACGCTGCTTCAGAAGATTTCCAGTTATTTGTATACTTTTTTGAGATTTTCGAAGTTTCTCCTGGTGCATATAGGTTATGCTGGGTTCTAAACTAACTTTACACTGTTTCACAGGTTTTCGAGTTATTTCATTACTGTTTTGAGTTTTTCGAAGTTTCTCATGTTGCGTCTGTGCTTAGCTACACTACTCTACGCTGCTGCAGAAGATTTCGAGTTATTTTTTACTTTTTTGAGGTTTTCGAAGTTTCTCATATTGCACATGTGATATGCTGCTTAGCTACACTACTCTACGCTGCTGCAGAAGATTTCGAGTTATTTCTATACTTTTTTGAATTTTTCGAAGTTTCCTATGTTGCTTATGTGTTGTGCTGCTTAACTAACTACTCTATGCTGCTTCAGGAGATTTCGAATTAATTCGTTAGATTTTTGAGTTTTCCGAAGTTTCTTCTGGTGTCTATGGGTGGTGCTGGGTTGTCAACTACTCTACGCTGTTTCAGAAGATTTCGAGTTATATCATTACTTATTTGAGTTTTTCGAAGTTTCTCATGTCGTGTACGTGTTGTGCTGGGTTCTAAACTAACTCCACACTGCTTCAGAGGTTTTCGAGCTTTACATTACTTTTTTGAGTTTTTCGAAGTTTTTTCTGGTGCCTATGGGTGGTGCTGGGTAGTCAACAACTCTACGCTGTTTCAGAAGATTTCGAGTTATATCATTACTTATTTGAGTTTTTCGAAGTTTCTCATGTTGCGTATGTGTTGTGCTGGGTTCTACATTACTGTATGCTGTTTCAGAGATTGTCGAGTTATTTCATTACTTTTTTCACTTTTTCTAAGTTTCGGATGTTGCATATGTGTTGTGCTGCTTAGCTACACCACTCTACGCTGCTTCAGAAGATTTCCAGTTATTTGTATACTTTTTTGAGTTTTTCGAAGTTTCTCCTGGTGCATATAGGTTATGCTGGGTTCTAAACTAACTTTACACTGTTTCACAGGTTTTCGAGTTATTTCATTACTGTTTTGAGTTTTTCGAAGTTTCTCATGTTGCGTATATGTTGTGCTGGGTTCTACATTACTGTATGCTGTTTCAGAGATTGTCGAGTTATTTCATTACTTTTTTCACTTTTTCTAAGTTTCGGATGTTGCATATGTGTTGTGCTGCTTAGCTACACCACTGTACGCTGCTTCAGAAGATTTCCAGTTATTTGTATACTTTTTTGAGTTTCTCGAAGTTTCTCCTGGTGCATAGAGGTTATGCTGGTTTCTAAACTAACTTTACACTGTTTCAGAGGTTTTCGAGTTATTTTATTACTTTTTCGATTTTTTCGAAGTTTCTCATGTTGCATATGTGTTGTGCTGCTTAGCTACACTACTCTACGCTGCTACAGAACATTTCGAGTTATTTCATTAGTTTTTTGAGTTTTCCGAAGTTTCTCCTGGTGCCTATGGGTGGTGCTGCGTTGTCAACTACTCTACGCTGCTTCACAAGATTTCGAGTTATATCATTACTTTTTTGAGTTTTTCGAAGTTTCTCATGTTGTGTATGTGTTGTGCTGGGTTCTGAACTAACTCCACACTGCTTCAGAGGTTTTCGAGTTATTTCATTACTTTTTTGAGTTTTTTGAAGTTTCTCATGTTGCATATGTGTTGTGCTGCTTAGCTACACTACTCTACGCTGCTTCAGAAGATTTCGTGTTATTTGTATACTTTTTTGAGCTTTTCGAAGTTTCTCCTGGTGCATATAGGTTATGCTGGGTTCTAAACTAACTTTACACTGTTTCACAGGTTTTAGTGTTATTTCATTACTGTTTTGAGTTTTTCGATGTTTCTCATGTTGTGTATGTGTTGTGCTGCTTAGCTACACTACTCTACGCTGCTGCAGAAGATTTCGAGTTATTTTTATACTTTTTTGAATTTTTCGAAGTTTCTCATGTTGCACATGTGTTGTGCTGTGTTCTACACTATTCTACACTGTTGCAGAAGATTTCGAGTTATGTCATTACTTTTTTGAGTTTTTCGAAGTTTCTCATGTTGCACATGTGTTGTGCTGCTTAACTATCTACTCTATGCTGCTTCAGAAGATTTCGAGTTATTTCATCATGTTTTTGAGTTTTCCGAAATTTCTCATGTTGCTTATGTGTTGTGCTGCTTAACCTACTACTCTACGCTGCTTCAGAAGATTTAGAGTTATTTCATTAGTTTTTTGAGTTTTCCGAAATTACTTCTGGTGCCTATGTGTGGTGCTGGGTTGTCAACTACTCTGCGCTGCTTCAGAAGA
Organism: Pristiophorus japonicus; assembly: GCF_044704955.1. Classification (NCBI taxonomy): domain Eukaryota; kingdom Metazoa; phylum Chordata; class Chondrichthyes; family Pristiophoridae; genus Pristiophorus; species Pristiophorus japonicus. Next base: position 81,834,886 of record NC_091989.1, on the reverse strand, counting down.
TTTCGAGTTATTTCATCACTTTTTTGATTTTTTCGATGTTTCTCATGTTGCGTATGTGTTGTGCTGTGTTCTACACTACTCTACGCTGCTTCACAAGATTTCCAGTTAATTGTATACTTTTTTGAGTTTTTCGATGTTTCTCATGTTATGTACGTGTTGTGCTGCTTAACTACACTACTCTACGCTGCTGCAGAAGATTTCGAGTTATTTTTATACTTTTTTGAATTTTTCGATGTTTCTCAAGTTGCGTATGTGTTGTGCCGGGTTCTACATTACTCTACGCTGTTTCAGAGATTTTCGAGTTATTTCATTACTTTTTTCAGTTTTGCGAAGTTTCTCATGTTGCATATGTAGAGTAGCTACACTACTCTACGCTGCTGCAGAAGATTTCGAGTTATGTTTATACTTTTTTGAGTTTTTCGAAGTTTCTCATGTTGCACATGTGTTGTGCTGTGCTCTACACTACTCTATGCTGCTTCAGAAGATTTCGAGTTATTTGTATACTTTCTTGAGTTTTTCGAAGTTTCTCCTGGTGCATATGGGTTGTGCTGGGTTCTAAACTAACTCTACACTGCTTCAGAGGTTTTCGAGCTTTTTAATTATGTTGCACATGTGTTGTTCTGTGTTCTGCACTACTCTACGCGGTTGCAGAAGATTTCGAGTTATTTGTATACTTTCTTGAGTTTTTCGAAGTTTCTCATGTTGCTTATGTGTTGTGCTGCTTAACTAACTACTCAACGCTGCTTCAGAAGATTTCTACACTACTCTACGCGGTTGCAGAAGATTCGAGTTGTTTGTATACTTTCTTGAGTTTTTCGAAGTTTCTCATGTTGCACATGTGTTGTTCTGTGCTCTACACTACTCTACGCGGTTGCAGAAGATTCGAGTTGTTTGTATACTTTCTTGAATTTTTCGAAGTTTCTCATGTTGCACATGTGTTGTGCTGCTTAACTAACTACTCTACGCTGCTTCAGAAGATTTCGAATTATTTCATTAGTTTTTTGAATTTTTCGATGTTTCTCAAGTTGCGTATGTGTTGTGCCGGGTTCTACATTACTCTACGCTGTTTCAGAGATTTTCGAGTTATTTCATTACTTTTTTCAGTTTTGCGAAGTTTCTCATGTTGCATATGTAGAGTAGCTACACTACTCTACGCTGCTGCAGAAGATTTCGAGTTATGTTTATACTTTTTGAGTTTTTCGAAGTTTCTCATGTTGCACATGTGTTGTGCTGTGCTCTACACTACTCTACGCTGCTTCAGAAGATTTCCAGTTATTTGTATACTTTTTTCAGTTTTTCGAAGTTTCTCCTGGTGCATAGAGGTTATGCTGGGTTCTAAACTAACTTTACACTGTTTCAGAGGTTTTCGAGTTATATTATTACTGTTTTGAGTTTTTTATGTTTCTCATGTTGCACATGTGATATGCTGCTTAGCTACACTACTCTACGCTGCTGCAGAAGATTTCGAGTTTTTTTTATACTTTTTTGAATTTTTCGAAGTTTCTCATGTTGTTCTTCACTACTCTACACTGTTGCAGAAGATTTCGAGTTATTTCATTACTTTTTTGAGTTTTTCGAAGTTTCTCCTGGTGCATATGGGTTGTGCTGGGTTCTAAACTAACTCTACACTGTTTCAGAGGTTTTCCAGTTATATCATAACTTTTTTGAGTTTTGCGAAGTTTCTCATGTTGCGTATGTGTTGTGCTGGGTTGTACATTACTCTCCGCTGTTTCAGAGATTTTCGAGTTATTTCATTACTTGTTTCAGTTTTTCTAAGTTTCTCATGTTGCATATGTGTTGTGCTGCTTAGCTACACTACTCTACGCTGCTTCAGAAGATTTCGAGTTATTTGTATACTTTTTTGAGTTTTTCGAAGTTTCCCCTGGTGCATATAGGTTGTGCTGGGTTCTCATCTAACTCTACACTTTTTCTGAGGTTTTCGAGTTATTTCATAACTTTTTTGAGTTTTTCGAAGTTTCTCCTGTTGCGTATGTGTTGTGCTGTGTTCTACACTACTCTACGCTATTGCGGAAGATTTCGAGTTATTTGTATAATTTGTTTGAGTTTTCGATGTTTCCCCTGGTGCATATGGGTTGTGCTGGGTTCTAAACTAACTCCACACTGCTTCAGAGGTTTTCGAGATATTTCATTACTTTTTTGAGTTTTTCGAAGTTTCTCCTCGTACATATAGGTTGTGCTGGGATCTAAACTAACTCTACACTGTTTCAGAGTTTTTCGAGTTAATTCATTACTTTTTTGAGTTTTTCGATGTTTCTCATGTTGCGTATGTGTTGTCCTTGGTTCTACATTACTCTACGCTGTATCAGAGATTTTCGAGTTATTTCACAACTTTTTAAAGTTTTTCGAAGTTTCTCATGTTGTGTACGTGTTTTGCTGCTTAACTACACTACTCTACGCTGCTTCAGAAGATTTCGAGTTTTTAAAAAACTTTTTTGAGTTTTTCGAAGTTTCTCATGTTGCACATGTGTTGTACTGTGTTCTACACTACTCTACACTGTTGCAGAAGATTTCGAGTTATTTGTATACTTTTTTGAGCTTTTCGAAGTTTCTTCTGGTGCATATGGGTTGTGCTGGGTTCTACATTACTCTACGCTGTTTCTGAGGTTTTGGAGTTATTTCATTACTTTTTTGAGTTTTTCGAAGTTTCTCCTGTTGCGGTTTCTACATTACTCTCCGCTGTTTCAGAGATTTTCGAGTTATTTCATAACTTTTTTAAGTTTTTCTAAGTTTCTCATGTTGCATATGCAGAGTAGCTACACTACTCTATGCTGCTTCAGAAGATTACGAGTTATTTTTTTATTTTTTTGAGGTTTTCGAAGTTTCTCAAGTTGCCTATGTGTTGTGTTGTGTTCTACACTAGTCTACGCTGCTACAGAAGATTTCGAGTTATTTTTTTACTTTTTTGAGTTTTTCGAATTTCTCATGTTGCACATGTGTTGTTCTGTGTTCTACACTACTCTACGCGGTTGCAGAAGATTCGAGTTGTTTGTATACTTTCTTGAGTTTTTCGAAGTTTCTCATGTTGCACATGTGTTGTTCTGTGTTCTACACTACTCTACGCGATTGCAGAAGATTTCGAGTTATTTGTATACTTTTTTGAGTTTTTCGAAGTTTCCCCTCGTGCATATAGGTTGTGCTAGGTTCTAAACTAACTCTACATTGCTTCAGAGGTTTTCGAGTTATTTCATTACTTTTTTGAGTTTTTCGAAGTTTCTCCTGTTGCGGTTTCTACATTACTCTACGCTGTTTCAGAGATTTTCGAGTTATTTCATTACTTTTTTCAGTTTTTCTAGTGCAACTCGACAATCTCTGAAACAGCATACAGTAATGTAGAACCCAGCACAACACATACGCAACATGAGAAACTTCGAAAAACTCAAAAAAGTAATGAAAAGCTCGAAAACCTCTGAAGCAGTGTGGAGTTAGTTTAGAACCCAGCACAACACATACACAACATGAGAAACATCGAAAAACTCAAATAAGTAATGATATAACTCGAAATCTTCTGAAACAGCGTAGAGTAGTTGACAACCCAGCACCACCCATAGGCACCAGAAGAAACTTCGGAAAACTCAAAAAACTAACGAAATAACTCGAAATCTTCTGAAGCAGCGTAAAGTAGTGTAGCTAAGCAGCATAACACATAAGCAACATGGGAAACTTCGAAAAATTCAAAAAAGTTATGAAATAACTCGAAAATCTCTGAAACAGCGTAGAGTAATGTAGAACCTACCACAACACATACACAACATGAGAAACATCGAAAAACTCAAATAAGTAATGATATAACTCGAAATATTCTGAAACAGCGTAGAGTAGTTGACAACCCAGCACCACCCATAGGCACCAGAAGAAACTTCGAAAAACTCAAAAAAGTTGTGAAATAACTGGAAAATCTCTGATACAGCGTAGAGTAATGTAGAACCCAGCACAACACATACGCAACATGAGAAACATCGAAAAGAAAGTAATGAAATAACTCGAAAACCTCTGAAACAGTGTAGAGTTAGTTTAGATCCCAGCACAACCTATATGCACTAGGAGAAACTTCGAAAAACTGAAAAAAGAATACAATTAACTGGAAATCTTGTGAAGCAGCGTAGAGTCGTGTAGAGCACAGCACAACACATACGCAACATGAGAAACATCGAAAAAATCAAAAAAGTGATGAAATGACTCGAAATCTTCTGAAGCAGCGTAGAGTAGTTAGTTAAGCAGCACAACACATTCGCAACATGAGAAACTTCGAAAAACTCAAAAAAGTAATGAAATAACTCGAAAAGCTCTGAAGCAGTGTGGAGTTAGTTTAGAACCCAGCACAACCCATATGCACCAGGAGAAACTTCGAAAAACACAAAAAATTATACAAATAACTCGAAATCTTCTGCAATAGCGTAGAGTAGTGTAGAACACAGCACAACAGATACGCAACAGGAGAAACTTCGAAAAACTCAAAAAAGTTATGAAATAATTCGAAAACCTCAGAAACAGGGTAGAGGTAGTTTAGAACACAGCACAACCTATATGCACCAGGGGAAACTTCGAAAAACTCAAAAAAGTATACAAATAACTCGAAATCTTCTGAAGCAGCGTAGAGTAGTGTAGCTAAGCAGCACAACACATATGCAACATGAGAAACTTAGAAGAACTGAAAAAAGTAATGAAATAACTCGAAAATCTCTGAAACAGCGTAGAGTAATGTAGAACCAAGCGCAACACATACGCAACATGAGAAACTTCGCAAAACTCAAAAAAGTTATGAAATAACTCGGAAACCTCAGAAACAATGTAGAGTTAGTTTCGAACCCAACACAACCCATATGCACCAGGAGAAACTTCGAAAAACTCAAAAAAGTAATGAAATAACTCGAAATCTTCTGAAGCAGCGTAGAGTAGTTAGTTAAGCAGCATAACACATAAGCAACATGGGAAACTTCGAAAAATTCAAAAAAGTATAAAAGTAACTCGAAATCTTCTGCAGCAGCGTAGAGTAGTGTAGCTAAGCAGCATATCACATGTGCAATATGAGAAACTTCGAAAAGCTCAAAAAAGTTATGAAATAACTCGAAAATCTCTGAAACATCGTAGAGTAATGTAGAACCTAGCACAACACATACACAACATGAGAAACATCGAAAAACTCAAATAAGTAATGATATAACTCGAAATCTTCTGAAACAGCGTAGAGTATTTGTTTTAGAGTAGAAATATATATATAGACTTAGGCATTGGGCACCTGCTGGATATTTAAAACTCACATAAGCTTAAATGGACACACACATAAAATGGCTGCCCAGGCATTATGGGAAATCAGGTAGTCAAACTGTGAACTGTTGAACGTTCACTGACCGAGCAATAACCCTGTGAGGCCCACTGTAGGAATGCCTGGGAAGACAGAGATAAGAAGGAAACCATCTCCTGTGAACAAGGCCATAAACCAATTAATTCCCCAGGAAGAAAGATAAGAGGGAAACCATTTGCTGTAAACAAGGCTATATACCAATTATTTCTCCCAGATGAAAGAACTAGGGAGAGAACCTATAAAGCCATCGATCAGCCCAAGCTGACAATAACCGAACATATGGTTCCCTGGATACTAGGAGAATTCTATTGGGTTAAAAGAACCTATATGCAATCTATAATCGTTGTGATTGACTTGTGTCCAGCCGTGATGGGCTGTGTAACTGTAGTAAACTGTTTTGTAACTGTTGTGAAACATATAAAGGTACATGTAACTCTTTGTTCTGTGGAGAGAAACCTGGATACGGTCCTGTGTGTTTCCTCCCCTCTGAGCGTTATTAAATGCCGCCAGGCATTGGAACCGACTCTGAGTGTTGAGTGATTCTTCTAAGAAAACACTAACGCTAACAATGGCGTAGTCGGCAGGATTTCCCGGAGTCGCTGGACGCCCTTGGAAAAAAAAACCCGGGTGAGTATAAAAAACAATTTTTAAGTATAAAGGGTGCGGAAGGTGGAAGCTGGTCGATCGACACGAGGAGACGGTCTAATATCTCAAACGCCTAGCCTGAGCCTGAATTAAGAGGACTTTTGTCCCACGTGACGGCCAGGAACCAAGTAGGCATAGGGAACACACTTAGACCGTGGGATCGTGATACCGAGAGACATCTTCTGGACCCAGTAGTGTAATTTGAAATACCCCGGGGTAGAACCAAGCGGTGTACAGCGGCTAATGGAATCCAAACCTGTGAACAGGGTCGGACCAACGGGCTGAGCGGTGGTAGGTAGTCGTTAAGGATACGTAGAGCACTGCGGGAATTGCTTAAACGCGTTTTTAAGAATTGTATAAGTTTGTGTAACAGCAGAACTTGTGACCTGACAGCAGCCAAGAGACAGTTTACTACAAGTCGCGCTAGAAAGAAAGCGGACCTCTGAGAGTAGATTCCTAACGGTACTAGTCCTACCCAGGAATGGCCATGAAAACAAGTAAACTCGAGAGGGGACCAGAAGGGTCGCTTACCCGCCACCTGGCGGAAAAACAAAAGAAGCTAATTGAAAAAATGATTAAAGCAGGGTGGAATCCTCAGGAATTAGTTATGTGAGGAATTATTTAGATAAAACTACGAATTCCCTGAAAAGTCATGGATCCAAAAATAGAGCCGGCCAAAACAAGAAGAGAGACTGTTGTAAATGTATGATCGTTGAGTGAGAAGTGTCTGTGTGATTTTTGACTGCAGAATGAATTTTTTATGTTTTCATGTTCCGAAAGCCTGGTTGGAAGAGGAATGCAAGTGTCTGTTTATTTTAGAAACAGAGTGAAAGTCTTTTTTTAACCCTTTGTAATGTTGTCCTGTATGTGGGAAGTTTTAAGAAATTTAAGTTCGAAACGCAGGTGTGGATTTATTCGGATGATAAGTTACGGAGCTAGGAAAATAAACAAATAAAGAATAGGTTTGTTGAGCAAAATATTTATTTGACATGCTCACTTACTTGCCGAAAGAAAACATGCAATGATTGATTGGGTTGAAAGACATAAATTTAGTCTCGGAATGAGATAAAGAATGCTTTAAAAAAAAAGAGCTTCTAAAAAAAAAAGTTTTAAATAAAGATTGAAATTACAACGTTTGAATTGGGATTTTGAGATATTCAGAGAAGGCACAGGAAATACTGAGGTGGATTTAAAAAAAAAAAGAAAAAGATTAAATTAAATCTGATCAGGTCAAACTCCTGGGCAAGTGGCGAGCTATCTGCGAAGGTGTAAAAGGAACTTTTGGAAAATGTTAAAAAACAGCAAGCTTTAGTAACGACTTTGAAACTGGAGCATTTTGAGATAACGAAAGGCAGCACTCAAAAGCTGGACTCCATTCCAGTTATGGAGAAAAAAAAATGATTTTAAATTAACAACTTTATGGAGTTACGAACCCTCCGTGTAAAATACAAAACCTAATTTGAAGAAAGAAAAAAAAAGATGTAACAGACTAAATGGAAAAAGACATAACTTACTAAATACTAGTTGATGTTTGCTGTGAAAAAGATATTGGTTTAATTAGAAGAGAAAAAAAATTGGAATGGATTCGAATTTTCAATTATGAAAAAGTTTCAATGCAGTTTGAAAAGATTTCCAAAATGTCCCGAACAGTCTAAACAAGCAGGAGGGTTTTGAAGATAACGAGGAGAAAGAGAGAAATAAAAAAAAAACAGAATTGAATTTCAGTAAACAAAATTGCTATTGTATGTGTGGTCTTGTTTTAAAACAATTTAAAAAAAAAATTCTTTGGCAAGTACTTGAATTAGAAGTTAAGAAAACATTGGAGTTTACTCTAATGATTCCTAATTTCGAAGCCAGTTTTGAAGGCACAAAGACTTTTTTTTTTCAGATGATTACGTGAAGTCACGTAATGACATCAGGTCTTCTTACAAACCTGGAAAGGAGTTAACCCTTTCCATTGACAGCCGTTTTATACTGAACATTATTAATTTGGATTTCTTAATAGGAAAAAAAAAAAGACTCACCTAACAGAGGAAACAAAAATAAAAACAGAACTAGCTTATGTAATAATACTTGCCTGATACAATAAAGAAATAGATACTCAATAAAACAAATTGAAGAGTTAAAAGCTAAGATAAACAGGCTGGAAGAGATAACGGGTCTAGACGGATAGTGCAGTGCGCAGCCATAGCACCATCACCTCTGGCAATAGAGCCAATGTACCCCACGGTGGGTAGTCCACAAACCCAACCTAACGGTAAAGCAGACAGCGATGTTTGGAGGAATAGCTTTGGCCTTGGTCATAATAGGAGTTTGGGTAATATTTAAGTGGGTAAAGACACGGGCGCACGCCCTACAGATTCAGCTCGAAATGGTTTGATTAACCTTGTCCTTCTGATTTTGCAGGGTGACAGGGACACTCGAAGAGCAAAAAACTTAACCCCTGGTGACGACCAGGCCGTCTGTTTAAAATTACAGATAATACTTACCGGAATGGGAATACGAAAGGCGCTACT